>NC_133458.1:11971426-12277602 GCF_048565385.1 Saimiri boliviensis
AGTAGTAAGGAGGAAGATGTAATTACAATGTCTGTTAATTTAAATTTTTAATGGGTTTCTGTGTTAGCAAGAGAAAAGACGATGGAATTATGTATAGAATAGATTGAAAGGAACAGATAACTTAGACATGAAAAATTTGAAACAATAAAATTAAATTAAAGTCTCTCAAAGGACTCTGTAAAATGTTCAGTCTATACAGAGATGTGGAATATATGTGCTTGTTTTATCCCCATTATTTGATTGCAAGCTTCCTAATAGTAACCCATTTCCTTTCAATCTATTTTCATATCACTTTGTTTTATGTACGATTAAGTATTACATACAGCTTTTTAAACTCTTACATTAAAGAAATTGGTTTTTGATATATAAGTACACCAAAGGCTTACATGTTTTTGTTTTATTTTTCTGAATCACGCAGGCATAGAATGAAATGTACAACGGCATCGGCTTTGCCGCTTACAAGATAAGTGAGTAGGTTACTTAACTTAAAATATGTTTGATAATAATTACTCCGTGGCATTTTTATGAGGATTAAATTAGATGATTTGTATAAAGCAGGTAGTACAATGTGCGTCAGCACCGTACTTTCCATAAACATGAGCATCCATGGTATTACTCATCAACAACGAATTACCTTGGCTAAAGGAGGAAATCATGCACTCTCCTAGAAAATTTTGGCATATATGAGAATGTTGTTTGTTCTCTGGTTCTCATACAGTGCTGGAGTTTAACTGATATTTCTCAAAGTGGCTGTTTTCATATACTGTCTATTTTGAGATTAACTATAGTCTTTCAAGGAAAGATACAATTGAGAAAATGAATATAAGATTTTGTTTCATAACTTGACCCAACAAAATGTTGAGATCTGTCTAAAAATGGATCAGGGGATTATCTATGAAATTTATATCATTTTCCAAAAGTAGATCTGAGCTGCAAGGCTCCAAGATGCCTGTGAAGTACAATTTCTCTTTTCAGAAAAAGGATGTATCTTAGCTCCAAAATGTGTTCCACGATTCTTGTATTCAGTACATGACTGAAATGAAGATAAATTCGGACTCTAGTCTCTCTGCACATAAATAAATGATGGACAATATCTCCACGACAGGTGGAGCTGTTGATGGATGGGCAAGTCGAATACATAAACATACATGAAAGACCAGTTTTGAGCACACATCCTACTGGTCTTCCTCGGCCCATTGTCTGATTTCAAAAATAGTTTTTGCAAAGAATTTTTTTTTGAAGTTTTAATGGTATTTGTAGGTTTACTTCTTATTATTGTTGTCTGAAGACTAATGTGATATACAATTTCTTCCCTGCAGATTCAAAGCAATTGACATACCTTGTCCAGATAAATGGTGTTTAATAACTTATATTTCTTAAAGTGTTTAATACTCTAATAACTTACACTTGATTAGAAAAATATTATTGTCAGAAGTACATCACAAAAAATCAAAATGTATTTACAATTTGGACATTTTAAAAAATCTAGACTGAGGAATAAAAATTACTTTAAGAAAAAATTATCAGCTCTAAATTTTCACAATGTCACAGAGCTATGAGAAAGTGATTAAATCTAGTAGAATATACATTATCACTTTTTATACACAAAAATCACCATCTGTATGCAAATATCTCTGTGTGTATATAAAATATACCTATACATATCTATCGATATCCATATCTACATCCCTCTTTACTTCATCTGAGTCTGACATAGCAAATTATATAATGAGAACATTGAAGTAAAAATGAAGATAGTCTTATTATAATAGACTCTATTAATGCCAATACTCCTTTCTAATGTATAGCATTGTTATAGATCATAGGATTTCTTCCATTTAGTATAATTGCGATTAGGCATAGTCCCACCGGTTGTTTAACACAGGAAAAGGCACATATAGATGTTTACTAGGTAGTATTGAACAATGACTAATTCGTCCCCAGTTTATATTTATTATTAGCCCAACTTCAGTTACTTTGAACACTTACTCATTTCCACTTCCAATTAAAACAGCACCTTTGATTTATTTCTGGCTTATTAAATTAATAGACTTGTTTTCATATCTAATGGTAGATATCAAAAAGGGATTGCCCCAGGATCTTTTGTAAATTTCAATTGACCATGTGATTGATTTAAACAAAACACAACTGCCTTGTTACCGTATTATAGCTTACATTTTTCATTTTTGCATATTGAATTAAATTCTGGGATTTTAAATAACGTAAAACATTTGTTTCATAAAATCACAAACCTAGACAAGTAGCTGTACACAACACTGACATAAAGTCTCTGTGTGCGTCTGTGAATGTTTTGATAAAGTAAGATTCGTTTTGGCACTTGGATAAGAAAAGTGAAGACACAGGTATCTGCCCTTTATGCTTCTGCAGGTAGAAATTTAATTATCATCAGTGTTTGAGCCTGGGTCAAGTGCTTAGTTTATTTGGGATTGTCATCCTGGAGAACATGTGTGAGGAATGAGGGAATAAAAAGGAAAAAGAAAAACCAACATAAATAGTATTATCAATTTGGCCACCGTTTTGAGGGACAGAGGCTCAAGCTTGTGGACCCTGCTGAGGATCATTAGAGAGAAGCAAAGTCTGCAGGATCTGAGCGGACGTGCTGTGGGGTCGCACCCGTATTAAGCTATTTGAACTCTGGATAGAAATGGTTATGATAACTCACAATGGCTAGAGTAAAAGATGTGCGTATGAACTGGTGTATTAGAGGCAGTTGGATAAAAAAAGAAAACAAACAAAAAACTCTGCAGGATGCTGCATTTGCATAATTAGAGTGAAAGTATACGATAAATAATAAGATTGAATAAAAACCATATAGTTTTCATATGGAATTTAAAAGTTCTCTTGGGATTTTACAGTAAGAGCTTATAAATTTGACAACCATTTATAAGAAGAAAAATTAAAGATTAAAAAACTATTATATTGGGAATAAATATTTAACAAATACACACGCATAACTTTTGAAAAATTGCCACTGCTATTTTTAATCAGATTTATTAACAGAAGGATTAAACTTCCTCTACATTGCATGCTCAAACGATCCTGTGGAGTATGTGTGTTCCAAAAAGCAGAATGCTGCCCTTCATTGTGTTTTTCCATAGATAAACAGACTGTGTCTAATTACTTTAGTGTTCTGATTAAAAGTTAATAAAGCACTTGGAAAATTCTTTTTTTAAGCTAATTGTATATACTTGGTGTTCTCACTAGGAGAATTTATATTAGTCATACAGAGTCCTTTAACTTATTTTTTTCTCTCTTGAAAACCAATTATATTCGATTCTCATAATTTTGATCATTACAATTTCCTCCCCAAATTACCACTATATTTTTCATGAATAAAGTTTATAATCAATACTCAAATATTTTACTTTAAAAAGTATCCTGCCTCTAAAGCAATGGAAAAAATAGATAAGTACAGTGAAAGGAATACTAGACTAGGAGTGAAGATCATTGTATTCTCAACCAAACCCTGTCATCAGCAGTGAGGTGCATACACTCTGTAAGGCATCCTTAGTTCTCTGGGCTTTAAATTGACTGGTCAGTAACTAAGTAAAATTTTAGCTCTCTGATCTGGCTTTGGAGTGATGCTGATTGTCTTCATTTTTCAGCTTCACTAATTAGTTGATTTGAAATTTGGAGCATATCACTTAATTTTTATGAGCCTAAGTTCCACTGGCTGTTAATTAAAAATTTTTAAAAATAATGATTTAAAATTTTGAAAGAATTAATTGAAATAGCATATGTAAAACATTTAGCATAGAGTGTGGTTCCTTACAAACAGTCCTAGAGCTTACACATGATTTACCGTTTTCCATCCTTTGTCACCCCTGAGAGCCTCTTTTTTTTGTCTTGTATGATGATCAAGGAATGTCCCTCTTCCATCAAAAGCTGAACCTTCCATTTTTTTCTTGGAATTCTCTGTTGCTTTGTCCCTTCAAGAAGGTCTACACAGCCAACATGTTCATTAGCATTTTCTCTTCTCCATCTGTAGTGGCTCCCTGTTCTCCCTCCAGCCACTATTTCTCCAGCTGTTTTTCCCTTTTATTCCAACAGCAAATTCTAAAGAGCTGCCTACCTATTCTACATCAGCATTCTCTCTCATTCACCCTTGATCCTGTATGTCAACTTCCTGCTTCATGAAGACCCTTTTCAGGGTCATGGACACTTCCCACAATGCAATCTAGCAGATGTTCTCATGTCATTCCACTCAAATCTCAGCAGCATTGACCTCTGGTTTTGTCTCAGGACTCTCCCCTATCTGAGCTCCTTGCCACCTCTTCCTCCTGAGTTTCCTCTTATTACTGGATACTAATTTTAGTTTCTTTTGATGGTTTCGTTGTTCTACTAGGCTCTACTCTTAGGGTCACTCAGGGCTTGGTCCTAAGTGTTCTAACAACTATTTCTCTGAAAAATATAATCTATTCCCATGCCTGTAAATGCCATTTTATGGTGCTTATGCATATCTTTTAACAGATAAATTATTGATGCAGATAGATTGGTAATAGAGGCAGTAGACAGATGATAGAGACAGATCCATAGAACCATAGCTACTACTTAGGTGAGTGACAGCCCAGGCTTGAATCCTGGTTCTGCAACAGTCTAGCTCCACAACTTTATGGAAATCATGTAATTGCTCTGCACTTTGATCCTATTTCATAAGGTTATTGAAAAAAAAAAAACAGTGCATGTTGAATCCTTAGAATAATGTCTGGGCTATTATAAGTGCTATGTGAATATTTAATATCATTGCTATTTTCTGATATATAATAAGTGCTATCTGAATATTTAATATCATTGCTATTTTTGCTATAATTCAGATTATGTCACTCCCCTACCTAAAGACCTTCCTCCACTTTACTTAGAATAGAATTCAGCTTCATTTTAGCTTACAAGGCCTTATGTGACCTGACACCAACTTTCCCCTCCATCTGAACTTATACTACCCTGCTTGTTCCAGTCACCTGGGTCTTTCTGAAGTTCCTCAGATACGAAAACATCTTTTTTTGCCTTAGGGGATTTTGCATATATTCACCCCACCCCACTCTGCTGTTGACAGGCTGCTCCTTCACATTCTTCAGCACTAAGCATGTCTTCTTATGAAGCAGGTGCTCTCTGGTGACTTCATCTGTGGCTGCTCCCCACCTCCCTGGCCCCAGTTGCTGTTTACCTTGGACCTCACGCCTGACCTGTTTTCCTCATTGCACTTTTCACAATGTAATAATTTACGTTAGTAGCTTTGTTTCTGTTCTTCTCTGTTAGAATATAAAGCTCAAGAAGGCAGGATTCCAGACTTTGGTTTTACTGCTTAGTGCTTCACACTTAACAGGCACTCAAAACTATTTGTACATTAATGAGCAAATAAAATATAGCAAAGTAGTTTTTACTTCAAAATAAAGTAAAAGTTCCTGAGTAAAATCCATAGAAAAAACATTGTATGAAATCAGTGACAGTATTTAGCAATACACACAAATCCATGCATAAAGAGATGAGAATAAAAGTCTTCTGCATTTTTATATATCTATATATTTTATAATAAATGAAGAGAGGAATGAATACTATCTGTGATTTTGTGGCGTAACACAGTCTATGCTTCTCAGTAAAGATATAAACTTCCAGCTAATGATAAAATACAAATATTATGTAATCACTTGCTTACCTAACTTTAAATATGCTATACTGTCCAATATTCTGTTTCATGTCTTCATATTTACTGTATTTTTGAGCTTCCATAACCAACATTTATGTCATCAATAGGCTTATCATGCCTATTGTATGACACATTTCAGAAGCTTTAGCTTGTCAATCAGATGAAATCTAATTTCCCACTTGAAAATGGATCCTGACCTATAAAGAACCGTTGGGAGTAATCTACTCTCTACCAGAGAGTAACATAACCATTTGAGGCAGAATCAGTCTTCAGAAAGCTGTGGGGTACCATTTCGTAATTTACCTCCTCTGGGGCATTAATTGCTACCCTAGAGCACTGGAAGAGTTAATTTACCTCATACAGTGAACACTTGAATCAGGATTAAGACAGAAAACAAAAGTAGCTTAAATCATGTACTATGACATGTATTCAAGTGAAGGAAATATAGTCCCTCAGTATACGTGGGGGATTGGTTACAGAACCCCTAGGTCTGCCCAAATCTGCACATACTCAAGTCCAGCAGTCAGCCTTACATAACACACATTTACAGAAAGTATGCCCTATGAATATGCAAATTTTGCATCCTGAGAAGACTGTATATCCAAATGGTGTTTGGTTGAAAAATCAGCTGTGTAGATGTAGACCTGCAGAGTTCAGACCTGTGGAGTTCATGGGTCAGTCGTACTGTAGTTAAGATGTCATTTTTCTTCCACAGGTGTTTCAGGAATTTGTCGTTCTTAAGTTCAATATCCTTTTCTTCTGCTTCGAAACCCAGAATTCCTGCTACAAAATATTGACATGTTTGCAATTTAACATAGGGTACTGAGCTGTTCTTAAACATCACAATGCTATATGTAATTTCTGCTAAATACTAATAAAAGAATGCACCTGACAAGTATACAGTGCCTTGAGTTACCTCAGTATCATTTATGGCCATGAACTGATGAATCACTATTTCATATCAGTTACTTGGGAAATAAGTGTGGCTTTAAAAAGATACATTTGTTATAAATCAATTTTCTTGAAAGTGAAAAACACCTTGAGAATATCCATTAATGTCATAATATACCATTATTCCAGTCAAAACATCAGTGGTTTTTGAAATTTAAGCCACAGAATAAAGTGGAGCTACTCCAAATGAACTGGAATTTGGGGATCTAAGACCCCTTCATTTGATTTTTGGCCAATTGCCCAATGGTAGACTGAGAGGTACCTTTCAGAACTAAAGGTCTTTGGGGGCAATACAGCTTGCAAACTTTAAATATGATAATATCAAAATAAATTGCTTCCTAAATTTAACAAAATGTAACTTCCTTTATTCTAAACCTTCATAGCATTTGGATTTCACACGTGATATTCTCTAATATTAATGTGTGTGTTTTCCACATTTCTTTCTTTAACCAGGGTTTATATCTTGTTCCTACTTATGTTTCCTTGTGACACTTTTACACAGTGTTAGTAGATGCTCCATAATTATAAATTAGTTAATTAATTAACTAATTAATTAATTAGAATCTTCAGTCTGCCTTTATGGTCAGATGCAGAACTGATATTATGAAAGAATTATAATCCCTTTCATTGAAAATCAAATGTATCTAGCTGACACCTGAATGAAAAGGAGTTCACGGGAAAGGAGGCAAGGGAAGGGCACTCCTGCCAAAGGAGACAGACACTGAAAAGGTTTAACACTGGAAAGAAAATAGAAAATTCAGGCATTCAGAAGTAGGTCAGAGGAGCTGGATCTCAGATCGTAACAGATAGAGGAACAGTGAACGTAAAGCTTATACAGGCTAACAAATTCTGGTATTGAGGTGTATTTTATTTTATGTTAAGAAGTTTGCAATTTATACTAAGGTACTTTGAAACCCTTAAGCAAATAGAAGTATTATCAGATTTATAAATCAAAGAGATCCATCAGACCACAATACTTTACTCTGGATTAAAAAGGAAGAATATGAAAGTCACTGAATTTATTCGTGATATTATCACAACTTCTATTGCTGTTGTGAAACTTCATATGCTCATATGTGCATGTGCAGACACACACACATAAATTCCCATAGAATTTCTCTTACAAAGTCACTTGGTATTCTTTTGAATTTAAGCTCAAAAAATATACTATTACCTTATAATAAGATTAATGTTAACATATTATTTATCAGAACTTATAAAATATTTGTAAGTTCAAAATATTTTAGCAAAATAAACAGCTAAATATTCATAGAACCATTATGTTTCCCTACAACTCTACCATAAACAAATAAAACCCTATATCCGTGTTAACGTTTGAGTGAATGACAGCTGCGATTAGACATGTCAATCTGCCACTTAATGAAATTTTCCCCTAAGGTAATGAGGGACAATATGCTGTTTCTTCATTAGAATGCTCTGTGGTTAACAAAAATTTCAAGAGTTAGAGTTACAGCACGGTGGAATTAGATAGGACTTTAGAAATCATGGAACCCAGGTGCCTGATTTCCACAGATGAGATGACTCAAGTCTTAGGAATGAAAGTAACTTACTCATGTCTTCATATCTATTTCTTGAGCACATACGAGAAAGTTTTGACAGCGTTGAGAGGTTTTACTCAACTTCCCAGACTCATAAAAAAAAGTATATGTACTTCCAAGTGGTGTGTCCCTGCCTTATGTTTAATTACAATGGCATTGTGCCCAGTCTCACACATTCACTTCTGAAAATTCCTTTTCTCTCCAAATGATAGGGTTAACCCTCTGATTTTAGAGCTTCTCATGTAGTAGAATCAAAATAAATGTGACTACAGCTTCTTCCTACCATAAGATAATCTTTCTAATTGAGGTCAACCACAACAAAGAAAAAATAACAGCAGCTGCCTTGCAGACAAGATTTAGGACTAACAGCCTTTGTTAGCATTGTCCTAGTAAAAAGATGTATCAAGCCCCTGATTTTCTCCACCTATGGAAACAGAATCCAAGACTTCCTTTCCTTCCCAGCCTCATAACCCATCAAAGAAGGGGTATAAACTATTGGCTTTCTTTCTCATTTGTAGATTCTGTTTCTTAACCTAAAATCAGCACAAGCTTAGTTTATTTTAAATTTAGTGATTAACTGAAGCGTCATTATTTTAGACTGCTTTCGGTTGTTAGGGATTTTGAAATTATAAAAAGAAAAGGACTGCTCTTTAAGCTGGTTAACACTCTCTAGAATAATGAGTTCTAATAAACAATCTTTAGCCTGCTGTTATTGAAACTCTATACATATTAATACTGTCTTTCCTCAACCTTCATAATCCAGCTGGAGTAATTTCCTTTGGTCTTTCTTTCATTAGTCTCCATGGATCTGTGTTGACTGAAAGAAAATTAGGTTTTTAAAGAACTGAAGTGAGTTTTATTTAGAAGTTTTCTTGAGGATTACAGACGAAAGACTACAGTCCAGAAAAATCTTTTAGAGGGATTTTTTTTCAGACTCTCTTGACATAATGTTTTACTTTATATCCTTATCTGATGCCTACGGATCATAAATCAAGCTGCCCAGAAAATAGAATGGCATTTGAGTTTGCAGAACTCTTTAATGTGTGGCTTAATGCACTCCTGTGTGTGGGAGGGTGGGGTGAGGAGGTGCATGTTTTTATGTGTATATTTCTTATTTGTTTCCCTGATGAAGACTTTTAGCTAGAGATTGTTGTTTTCTTGTTTAAATATTCAGTTAAGTCAAGAGATCAATTTTTGATTCTGCCGTAGACAAAATATAGTTTACATACAGGTAGTGGAGGGTGAGTACATGTAAAATTACATTAAAGCTTGGATATAAGAGTATATCTGATTATAGATTATAGAAACATAATTTTTAATCCTATCAGACATTATTTTATGTGTAGGAAAAAGCAATGATTAGGATCATTTCTTTTTTTAAAAATACTGACTCATGCAGAGATACAGTGGTGTATGTTTTATTTTGTTTCGATCTCTCTCTCTCTCTCTTTTTTTTTTTTTTTTTTTTTTTTTTTTTTTTTTTTCTGGAGCACTGTATGTTTCCACGGAGCCAAGTGCTTTGGGAAATTATGCTGGCAAGCAGAAATGGGCAAAGGTGGCTTCTTATGCTTGCTATTTTGTCCCTTCAATATCATTTCTTTCACAATCTGAGCCTGAGCATCCAACCTTTAGGCAAACAATGTTCTAAGGAACTCAGTTGTGCTAACATTGAATGAGATGTTATAATAACCCCAGTCATTGCACGTTGGATGCTGTTGTTTTGCAGAAAGGAAGCTGTGCTTGATGAAATGAGGGAAATTCTGGCAAAACTGTTTTCTGTGTAGAAGCTGTAACCAAAAGCAGTGACCTGGAGAAAAGTCATTTACAGTGGGCTCCCAAGTTGTCATGCTTAGGAGCTTAAAGGAAAATGAAAAGTAAAATGTTTAAAGAAAATGTGTGTGCGTGTTTGAAGGGAGAAGGACAGGCTTGCCAAGATTTAGTAAACTGAAAATCATGTGAATCAATATTCCACATGAAACTGTGATTCCACTTCCCCATCCAAACTCTAGAAAACCTCTAACTGCTCTGTTAGGATGAACTGAATAAAATAATAAAATGAAATGGTCACATTTATCCATTTTGCATAATTTTCTTTCTTAATAAAGATTACTTAATCTTATTTCATAGTCAGTTTGAGATTAAAAATATACTTTGTATTAGCTTTAATTAGCTTATTGATTTAAAAGCAGTTACTATTTAGGTTTTCAAACACCTGAAGATAAGACAGTAAATTCTTCAAACCTTTAATTTGTAGTTCCTAATTCAATAGTTGACACCATTTTAGGCTAGCGTAAGAATATTTAAAATCCCATCCTGGCCAACATGGTGAAACCCAGTCACTACTAAAAATACAAAAATTAGCTGGGAGTGGTAGTGCCTGCCTGTAATCCTAGCTACTCAGGAGGCTGAGGCAGGTGAATAGCTTGAACCAGGGAGTTGGAGGTTGCAGTGAGCTGAGATCGCACCACTGCACTGTAGCCTGGGGACAAAGTGAGACTCCAAATATATATATATATATATATATATATATATATATATATATATATATATAATGTCTTTTGGTTGGGCTTTATATTCATTTCCCTCTCTTACATTGTCTTGTTCTCATTTTAGTGTTTGAGAGAGGATGTTCCTATAGTTGGAATTAAGAACAGGACGTACACACCTCCCACACCCTCAAATGAAAAACAATCTATCCAGAAGCTATGTTCAGTTAAACCTTGAAGCCATTAGTGAGCAAAAGGGATATGAAATGGGAAGTACAACTTCAGGACCCTATCAGCAGCCCTCTGAAGGGTCAAAACCAACATCTTAAAGGCTAGCTGTCCAGACCTTCCATTCTAGTTGCAAAGATTGTTAGAATTATAAACGTATGTTAAAAGACCTAGGATTTTTTGTTTGAGAACTTTAAACAACCAAGTAGAATTTGAGGATGCATCTGATGTCTATGGCTAGACTTGCCCAGAAAATGGAATTCCATTTGAGATTGCCAAACCCTGTAAAGTGTGGTTGTATACTCCAGTGTGTGTGTGTGTGTGTGTGTGTGTGTGTGTGTGCGTGTGTGTGTGTGTGTGTTCATATGTATACTTCTTATATGTTTCCTTGATGAAGACGTTTAGCTAAAGAGGATTATTTTTCTTGATATTTTCAGTTAAGTCAGGGGAGAAGCTGCATGGGTAAAGATATACATACCCCTTATCAGTACAGTGTGCAAAGGTGAGATCAATGCTTACAAAACATAGAGTACTTAAGACACCCAAGGAGAGAATCAAAAAAAGTGTGAAAAATACCAATTGGGGGAATAGATATTTCTCTTTTTCAGTTTTCTTTATCCAGCAACACATCCAAAATTTAAAACTACGTGAATAAGATAAGAGCAACAATAATAATAATAAAATGAAAAGGTATTTCACAAAAGTATTATTGACTATGTAAATTAATGAGCTTATAATATCTAATTGTATTTAAGTAGGAATTAAGCAGTGAATACAACACCCCTGCGCTATTTTCTTATGGAATCTCTAAATATCATCTGCATGAACTTTATAGAGACTTATTGTTACAACGAAAGACAAATAGTTCATTGCCAGAGACCGCTTTGAAAGGTATCCAACACCCATGAGTAACACAATTAACTGATTTTAAATATGCACTGCTGTGACCACAGGGGACTTATGGACTTGGAGGAAATAAAGCCTAGAACGTTGGTCTTGTATTCTCCTGTGTTACTGGAACCCCATGCTGTGAAATAATTTACTTCAGTTATCTGACACTATGGGCCTCACCCCCTGTTGGTCAGCTAATTAGACATAAAGCTACTAAACAAAAATGAATTTGTATGTACTTGCTATGGCTTAAATCAAGTTTTTCATACTTAAATTATCATCTCATTAAAGTTTATCTTGTATATGCGCATGGAAGAAGAACGTATGAAGAAAAACAACAGTCCATGAGAATAATTTGATTGGATGTGTGTGCAATCGAAACAAAGGAGGACAAATATCTAAAACTGCAAGCTCATTTTTACCCTACTTAATTTTAGAAATCATAGTGTCCTCTGAGACTCCTTTTATACTATACATTCGAATATGCAACAAAACTGACACATACAGCCAACTGTGTTGACTTGTACCACTGCCAAGTAGGATACACCTGGAGCTAGTGCCAATCCTTTGGCCAACTATACCATTCAAAATACAAATATTTATGCCATTGATATGCTTCATATTTTCCTCTTTACCCCACTGAATTTCATTTCAAGAGAATATACCCAAATGCACAGCTCAATTTCTTTCTCCTCCTTCATGATTGGAAACCGACTCTGAAGAGAAAGAGACCTGGTGGCCCACTACATAGATGATCATAGGATTCCTTAAATAAAAGACTAACAAAATAGGGCCTAGGCACAGTGGCTCACTCCTGTAATCCTCACACTTTTGGAGGCCAAGGTGGGCAATCACCTAAGGCTAGGAATTCGAGACCAACCTGGCCAACACAGTGAAACCTCATCTTTACTAAAAATGCCAAAACTAGCTTGGTGTGGTGGCAGGCACCTGTAATTTCAGCTACTTGGGAGGCTGAGGTAGAAGATTTGCTTGAACCCAGGAGGTGGAGATTGCAGTGAGCCAAGATGGTGCTACTGCACTCCAGGCTGGTTGACAGAGCATGAATCTGTCACAAAAAAAAAAAAAAAAAAAAAAAAAAAAAAAAAAAAAAAAAAAAAAGACTAACAAAGTGAGAACTGAGGAATGAAATACACCTGTGTCTACAATAATAACTAGACTGCACCTACAGCAATAACTGTAATGTTTCATGTTTAGGTGTTTTCAAGTTTAATTTTATTTATATTTTATAAAAACCTTACAAAACAGACCACGCTGGCAACGGTATGTCTATTTCCACATTTAGAATCTGAAGTTCACAGTGAATCGTGGCTGTATCAAAGTCATATAACTGGTAAGAAGTAAAAAATGAAAAAGAATAGATTTTTCTAACTCCTAGTGTTGAATTTTCTTTACAAGAGTAGTTATCTAAATGTGCAGCACAGAGTTCTGTAGGGCTTCAGATTACTGAGTGTAAAGCAGAAGTCTTATTAATAGTTTTCTCAGTTTAAATTAGCTGTATGTGTAAAGGGCCTAGGGTAACTTAACCACATTAATAAATATTATCTATTATTATACCTAGCAATATTTTTTAACAAATGCAGCTTTTATTATAATAAATGCATTACAAATTTAAATTGTAAATCAATTTAAGTAAATGTTTGTTGGTATATATTATCTCATTCATGGAAATCAATTATTATAACTCTATCTTACAAAGGGGTCTATTATTATTATTTTTAATAGACCCTAGTAACCTAAGAGGTTGCAAATCCCAGTGAAGCTATTACCTTTTTCAGGTGTATGAGCATATAACATACTTTCCAGGTAAAGTTTCCCAAGAAGCTTGGCTGTTATGTTTAGTTCTTATTTAAGAGGATTTCAAACTACCTTAGAGGATTTGAAAATTTTTATCACTCTGATGCCTATTAGTCTACAATGTCACATAAGCAGTTAGGATACAAGTCTGAGACTTTGAAGAGAGGACAGACTTGGAGATATAAACGTGGGAATCATCATTGAATTAGTGATTTTTAAAAGCATGAAACACTATGCAATCCATGAATGTAGATAAAGAGATGCAAGCATTAAGAGTGGCATGTCAACAAGTGGAGTTCAAGAACACTGAGAGAATAGGACAATGTGATCCATAATGTAAGAGGAAATTCAAAATCAAGTAATGTGTGAAGCCAAGTGCAGATGGTGTTTTAAGGATGAAAATAGTTCGGCCATGTCGAGTACCATCGATGAGTCAAGAAAGATGAGGACTAAGCAAGGGACTCAAGGAGGAGGAGACATATTTATGGTTTTGACAAGAGTAGTTTTTGTAGAAAGTTGGAGACAAAAGCCTAATCAGACTAAATTATTAAAAATGAGATCAGAAAAATTAAAACCAGAGTAGTAATATGTCTTTTTAAGAGTTTTGTTTTAAAATTTGCAGAGAAATAAGATATCTTCAGTAAGACTGACTCAATTCCTGAGACCTTGGGTTGTTGCTATTTCGAAGACAAGATTATAAAATATGTGGATCTGCTGATGAAAATCTTCATTTGAGATAAATTGAGAGGAGAGACTTGAACTATATTCTTGGATAGTGAGAGAAGCTAATTGTATTAGTTGAGCACAGGGATGTTCTTTAATAGCAAGTAGAAAAAAGGTCAAACTAAGGACAAAAGGACAAATAAATGGGTGATGGGGTAATAATTATGAAAGTTTTCTGCTGGTTGCTTTTAGGGTAGAAGATTCAAGGATATCAGTTGAACATAAAAATTATAGAGGTAAGTTTAAGTGAAAGAAACAATACTAGATTTGTGTGAAATCAATTTCTTCTAATGGAAGGTGCATACCCACACCCACACAAAGCTTAAAAAGAAAAAAAAATAAGTCAACAATATTTGACTAGCAAAAATAAATTAAGAAGACAGGGAAGATCTCCTTGATTATATATGAAGTGATGATGGTTCAAAAAAACCAATAACATGTTTGAAAGGGTCTGTTATTTGATTCATTAAAATAAATTATTGGTTTAAGAATGGTGGCTGATAATTAAATTTAAATAAAAACACTAATCCCAAAGAAAACTTGAACATGAATAATATTTCTAAAACACATCTGTCTCACAATTTGAGAATTAATAAATTAGACATTCCTCTCAATCTTCCAGAAATTGGGGGAAAAATTGAATTTGAGAAAAGCATAATGATGAGATAGGTAATTCACAAAAGATTTGAAACTAAAGTAAAATCATCATGACCTATTAAAATATTTCTCATTTTTAAGAATTATACTCATTGAAACTATAAGAGAAGACCATATAGATACCACTTTTTACCTCAATTGTCATTATTTATAATAAATCTTCCAAAGATGAGGATGATTTCATATAAATGTTATAAATTTGACATACCATGGTATCAAAAGAATAAGTCATGGGCCCATTAATGATTAGGAGATTGTTTTTAGGAAAAACAAAGAAAGATATTATTCAGGCTGGTTATGTATTTTATCTACCAGTCTGTTTTCTGTGACAAGTCTGTTGTCTATGACAAGTCTTTTTTCTATAACTTTTAGACTCATTTCCAAAAAACTGAATCTAATATCAAACAATGGAAATCATACATGCTGAAAATAATAAAAGGCATATGACAAATTAAAAAGATAATTGTTCAGAAACTAGCTTCAATTATTTTTAATCAATATTGTTAGAATACGTGTGCAAGATCCATCTAAGACTATTCTGAAAGAAACACATGAAAAGTATTAAAAGCATTGTTTTATGTAATTATTTTAATTCTAACTATATACAAAAATTTTAAATATAATAAAATATTTCAATTAAAAAACTATGATGCTGTTACAAAATGAATACTGTACAACATGGAAATACAAATAAATTTCCCTTAATATGATATAAAAAGTACAATTGGTTAAAAATTTGAACTCCGAAATTCAGTACGTGTGACTCAACTCTGCCATTTTGTCGTGTCATGACCTTGAAAATGTACTTAACCTTTTGAAGTCTTCTTTTCTCTGTATATAGTGTCTATGTTTTGACACTTCCTAACACAGACCAATGTTTAACAAGGTCTTTTAACTTTCTCCAAATACATTATTTTGTTTTAAAACCTGAGAAAACAATAGAGACTATACTTTAGCTTTCACGGGGTAGGATGGAGGTGGTGATTTATATCAGGGACCCCACAGCAAAGAAGTCATGATGTCGTTTTAGAAAGCAGTATTCCTTCGTCATTCTTGTCACAGTAATAAAGTGTAGAAGAGCGTAGATAATGCTAATGGCTATGGCAAAAAAAAAAAAAAAAAAATGTGACAGCCATTTCACTTACAGAGAGCACAAAGTTAAAACAATAAACAGGAATCTAGTTTTTGTATCATAACAAAATATGGTTAATTCAACTGTCCGAACATAAAGTAAAAAAAAAAAAAAAAAAAAATTAAGAACAATCAAAGAGATCTAGTAAAGGGGTTGAATGATATGAGTAAACTTTCTAAGACATTAAAGAATTAAGAGTTTTCATCTTACATGAATAAAGTTCTAAGGAATAAGTAGGCATCATTTAATCAATGTCAATTTAATATAAGTTCCATGTGAAGCATTTTTGCTGTTTTGAAATTCTTACAAATCATTTTTTTCTTTAAAAAAGCAAACATAGGCCGGGCGCGGTGGCTCAAGCCTGTAATCCCAGCACTTTGGGAGGCCGAGGCGCGTGGATCATGAGGTCGAGAGATCGAGACCATCCTGGTCAACATGGTGAAACCCCGTCTCTACTAAAAATACAAAAAATTAGCTGGGCATGGTGGCACGTGCCTGTAATCCCAGCTACTCAGGAGGCTGAGGCAGGAGAATTGCCTGAACCCAGGAGGCGGAGGTTGCGGTGAGCCGAGATCGCGCCATTGCACTCCAGCCTGGGTAACAGAAGCGAAACTCCGTCTCAAAAAAAAAAAAAAAAAGAAAAAAGAAAACATAAAATCCCATCAAGCAAATATTTAGACTGATGTCTACTTGGTAACCTTGATAATTATAATTTTGCATTTTTTCCTTAAAAATACACATTGTTTTCATTTGATCAGCCAATCCTTCTTAATCAGATTTCACTGCAATTTTTTTTCCAAATAAACTTATTTTATTTTCTCAATTTTTTTGATCCTTAATCTTCTGTTCACATGAAAATTTTTGTAGATGCGGAAGTTTTCAATTACCTCTTCCTTTTTATTTTCATTATGTCACAAGTAGTTCAGAAAGGAGAGAAGTCAGAAATGACAGCTACTATATTTGGGGTAAAATATTGCTGTTGAATTAGTTCTTATGTGGTAATGAGGATTCTGTGATGGCATCTGTGATTGTTACACCTTAGTACTAACACCTATGTAGGACCTTGCTTCCCACCCACATTCTACCTTGAGTACTGGCAGAACTTGTGATTTATTTCTAGGGAATGGAATTTGGCAGTTGTGAAAAAAACTTTTAGATATAATTAGGAACTTTTATGAGCTGACTCTGAGTTAATCAAAGTGGAAATTATCCTGAATGAGCCTGACTTAATCAAGAAAAGTTTAAAAGTAATACATTCTGATTTTAAGCTCAGCTATGTTTAAAATTTGTCTATTAACAAGACAATTAAAATGGGGTAATAAATGCAAGATTGTTTGAAACTGATGAACCAATAGAGAAGAGAATCATTCTATTATTCAATTGTTTTTGTATTTAAAAATGGTACATTATATACAATATGTTATATATTGAGTATGTTATATATAACATATGAAATATATATAATTATGAGAACAAGGAATTTTTTAAAAAAACATATTAACACCCATTGTTTGATGCTAACAAGATAAGCTATCAAAATGAATCAGTTAACGTTCCTACTGATAGCAGATAAAAAGCAGATGTATTAATACACCAGAAGTGTTTATAAGTGAAAACAAACTTGTTATTCCAAATATGTGTGATTTTAATATATACTATGACACTTTTAACAGCATAAATAAGAAGTGTTATACATACTACGAGAAAGTTTTCAAGTAAAACTTCTGAACAAATTAATTGTAAATTAATATATGTTTTGGGGAATATTTATAATCCTAGTTTGTTTTAACTTTAATTAAGATTATGTGTAGAAATTTTGCATTAATCCATGTTTCTGTGGCATCATATTTATTAAAACCAGTGTGGAAAAATAACATCATATAGTGGTAACAAGTTTATATTTTTAGCGACCACAACTCATCTCATTCTCAGTTCACTGAATTAGCTCTAAAAAACGACAGATTTGTGTTTAGTTTTTCAAAGCCATTAGTAAAACTCCATCTGATGATAACGTTTCAGATTCAGACTTCTTAGAATCTCTGAAGTTCATATTTAAAGAATTTCCTGCGGTGGGTATATAACAAATTACTCTTAAAGAAATAAGAGAAGCCAATGTGTGGCTCATGCCTATAATCCCAGCACTTTGGGAGGCCAAGGAGGGTGGATCACTTGAGGTCAGGAGTTCAAGACCAATCTGGCCAACATGGTGAAGCCCAGTCTCTACTAAAAATACAAAAATTAGCTTGACGTGTTGTTGGGCGCCTGTAATCCCAGCTATCTGGGAGGCTGAGGCAGGAGAATCACTTGAACCTGGGAGGTGGAGGTTGCAGTGAACTGAGATCACGCCACCGCACGCCAGGCTGGGTAACAGAACAAGACTCTGTCTCAAAACAAACACATAAAAAAGCCAATATTGACTGAGAAATTTAACAGAGAAAAATAATTTATTATAAGCATTTTTAAATCTCAGAATCATACAGCATATGATCAATCAGTAGGAGCCATGAGATAAAAGAGGTGCCGAAGCTTGCTTGGCAAGATGACTTCTACGGGCCCTTCAATTTCAGGAACCTTGGATTCTGGTATCTGGTTGAGCTGTTGCTTTGCCAGCAGGGCGTTTAGGACTGATGGTGAGGCTGGTTCACACTGATGAGATCTGCCTGGGCTCTACTTTCTTCTTGCCTCAATCTACCTGACCATTTTTCCTGTTTCGTTTCCAGCTTTGAAATTTTTTTTGTTCTCATCCATCTTTACTTTTATGGCATTCAAAATAATTGAACTAAGCATGCCAAATGGCACAGGCAGGTTTTATGTACAGAGCATGGATTCCTAACCACACCATCCTGGCTTTCCACTGATACACACCCAAGTGCACCAACTGCAGCTGCTTACCAACTGCAGGAACATGTGATTCCACCTCCACACTTGTAGACTTGGTTCTGCGTACAAGGCATATTTTTCAGATTCTCTTTCCTTCTTGCCCAGAAGGGGGCTCCAAAAAATAAAAATAAAAATAAAAAAACAATAAAAACCAATCAAACAAAAATCTTTATTCTCCCAGGACACAAATTAATATCCCTGCACTCTCAGCGCTTTTGAGCAGCAGTCCCCAGCCTTTTTTGACACCAGGGAGAGGCTTTTTTTTTTTTTTTTTTTCTTTTGAGACAGAGTCTTGCTCTGTCACCCAGGCTGGAGAGCTGGAGAGCAATGGCACCATCTCTGCTCACTGCAACCTTCACCTCCTGGGCTCAAGCAAGTCTCCTGGCTCAGCCACCCAAGTAGCTGGGATTATGGGTACACGACACCACACCCAGCTAATTTTTGTATTTTTAGTAGCGATGGGATTTCACCATGCTGGCCAGGCTGGTTTTGAACTCCTGACCTCAAATGATTCACCACCTTGACCTCCAAAGGGCTGGGATTACAGGCATGAGCCATCCAACCTGGCTGATTAGATTTTTATAAGGAATGCAGCCCAGATGATTTGCATGCACTGCTGACAATAGGAGTCACTCACCTGAGACTCTAAGGCCACAGATGATCTGACAGGAGGCTGAGCTCAGGTGGTAATGTGAGCAATGGAGAGCCGCTGTAAATACGGATGAAGCTTTCCTGGCTCACCTGCTGATCACCTCCTGCTGTGCAGCCTGATTCCTAATAGGCCACCACAGGTACCAGGTCCATGGCCCTGAGGGATGGGGACCACTGCTCTCTAGGAACTCATGTGTTCTTTATTGTTTTTACCACGCAGTTTGTCTCTTATGATCTGTGTCTTGGATTAACGTTTCCCCCAGATCCTTTCTAACCTTCCCGTAAGAACAGTGCTTTTATTTCACTCATTTTTACAGAGACAGAGCTTTGTGGAGGCCTTAACAAGCACTCCATAAATAAGTATTTATTTATATTATTCATGGGTCTACATGATGTCATCAACTAGATAAAGCTCACTTTTCAGTAGAACTGTGGGACTAGGGACTACTTCCTGGCTTACATGTTGTTTCTTGCCCTCCTCCTGTGTCTCTGCCATACTGCTAAGACATAGCTTCATTACCTTTTACATTTTTTAGTGTCTAAAGCAAAATGCCACTTTCTTTTGGTTTCCTTTCTGGACACATAGCAATTAGCACACATTTTGTAAAATTCTGGTGGTAAAAATGACGATGTTTAAAATTGCTTATTGAAAGTGAAGTGGCCTGGAAGAAATGAATGGTTTCTAAGGTATCATGCTGACCTTGTCATCAACAAACTGTGTGGCATTTGGGGCTTCTCAGGTTTTGTGTGGGTATAAGAATGAGAGACTGTGTGTCTTCTCTCTTCAGCCTAGCAGTGTGTGCTATAAAGATAGCGGAAAACACTATCTGCCTTGGCCTTTGCTTAGTGGAGTATTGAGATTGAAGAGATGTCAGCATCACAATGACCTCAATGGTCTTATCAAGTGCTGTCAGCCAACCGCCGATAATTAACCCAAAGGACCCTAATATACCTTTAAGAGCAATCTCTTTGTCCAGGTTCTTCCTTTCACCTGGACTCTTAAATCCCACACAGTACAGGAGAAAAAAAAAATGCAAAAAAAAAAAAATGCAAACTCATTAGAATATGTGAGTGAAAAACGTAGCTTAAATTATCTATACACATAAAAAATGAGTACCATCATCAGACCATGGTACCTCTGAACAAGTTTATATCTTATTATCTACTCCATATCAAGCCCATAATAATCAGGTACAACCACCAAGCCGCTTAGAGAGAATGTATGCCTCGCTTTCTTATCAATTGAAGAACTCAGTGTTTGCTATATTTTAAATCCATTTCAATTAGTAGTGTTAACTGTAAAAATGCAGGACCATCTGTTCATTGACCTTGCATTATAACATTTCGTACAATTCTCCAGACTATTCCAACAGCTCTTTCTCAACTTTGTTAATGCCAAACTTTCATATTTCTAATCATGGTACTATTTTTGCTCAAATTTTTAGTAATTTTATGGTGTTTTCTCTAAATCTTCTTAAGGTATGTAACTACTTGATTGAATTGTTTAACTGCCAGGCTGAAGGTAATATTCCAGTTAAAGCTAGTTGGTCAGGCCCGGTGACTCACGATGGTAATCCGGCACTTTGGGAGACTGAGGCAGGTGGATCACTTGAGGTCAGGAGTTCTAGACCAGCCTGGCCAACATGGTGAAACCCCTTCTCTACTAAAAATACAAAAATTAGCTGTGTGTGGTGGCCGATGGCTGCAGTCCCAGCTACTAAGGAGGCTGAGGCAAAAGAATGCCTTGAACCTGGAAGGCGGAGGTTGCTGTGAGCTGAGATCATGCCATTACACTTCATCATGGGCTACAGAGTGAGACTGCTTGTCAAAGAAAAAAAAAAAAAAAAAAAAAAAGTTCATTAAAAAATGTGGGAGAAATAACATATAGCATAAGGAGGTTTGTTTGAAATATCAGTTTTAAATACTTATGAGAAATTAATTATATTTCAACTATTTTTTTAAATAAACGAGCTCTAGTTTTCTAAATGATCACTTAGGAAATCAAACACTTGTCATAACAGGGATAATTTACCTCGGTAAAGATAATATGCTGGGGTTTTCAATCTCGTAAAGATAGTTTGGAGCTCATTGTTTGGTCTCTAGCTATGCTGATGTGGTGATATTGTAGCCTGAAAACATTCTCTTTAGAATTTTGGCATTATAGTGACGAATCATTGCAAAGAAAAAAGTTTTCTGCTTGAAAGTTAAATATCAGGAAAATACTACTTTTCCATTTTTTTTACAATAGCATCTTCTCTATATCCTTTACTCATATCTGTAGTCATTTATAATTTTTTTATGATTAAACAGGGATTAGGTCCACAAATATGATATTTTGAAAGCTACAGAGAACTATGATAAAATATTTATATTGTTCATGATCTCAACAGAAAAATTATGTACAATTTATTTAAAAATTATATTTCATTTTGATTTTAGATTTCTCACTGACATTTTTCCCCATTTACCAATTATATATAGATATGAGTAAAAACTAACATTGGTCTAAAACATAGCCTTTACTCTCTTTTATGCTATTAAAAAGTGAGCAACAATTTAAGGATGCAACAAGTGAAATAACCTGTATTTTACATGCATTGATAATTTAAAAATTCTAAATTACCTTTTACACAATTTATAATTCAGTTAGACTATCTCAAATAAATTCATATTTTTAACAGCATACTTTTAAAAAAATCATCATCTTAAATATTTCAGGCATTACTGCAAATTCCTTTTCTTTCTTTCAAAATAAATTAATTGAAGTTGGTGATTTCTTTAAAATTTTACCATATACTTTAGTTTGGATGGATGATTCTAATGCATGAGTGAGGTTATTTTTATTTTTATTTTTATTTTTATTGTACTTTAGGTTCTGGGGTACATGTGCAGATCATGCAGGATTCTTGCATAGGTACATACATGGCAAGATAGTTTGCTGCCTTCCTCCCCCCAGCACTTATATCTGGTATATCTCCCCACCTTATTCCTCCCCACCCTCCCTATCTCCAGTTGTCCCTACCCTAGTGCTCCTCAACTGACTGCAGTGTGTACATTGAAGGTAAAAGTAGCAAAGGTAAAATATATCAGATGAGTCAAATATATTGTACATTTAAGATTTTAAATCTTATGCTGGTAACTGTTTCCTTTACAGAAAAAAAAAAAAAAAAAAAAAAAAAAAGAAGAGAGAGAGAGAAAAAAAAAAAGGTGTGAAATTATGTCATTCTTGTCAAACCTCCGATTTCTAGTCTGGTCAGAGCAGGAATGTTCTCTAAGTGTGTGTTTCGAAATTAGCAAATGATAACACATACCGCAATTTTAATCCACTATTCTTACACAAATCTTCACAAAATTTGTTGTTGATCTTTCAGCAATGAGCAGAAGAAATAACGTAACAGAATAAAGTTACCACAAAAGATATAAAGCCCAGAGAAGAATAAAAAAGAAAAACTTCGTTGCCAAACACAATAACCTTTGGTAAACAGAAAACAATGGAAAGGCATCTTGTGTTTCTAGATCCCAAGTGTGGAAAATGCTTACTGTTCATGACTCCAATGCAGTTTCACTTACTGTGCAGGGTGGAGTGCTTGAGAAGTGATTCTGCATGCTAATTCTGCAGTTAAATTTGAAAAATCAAAATGAAAGAAGAGCCGAAAGAGTTTTGCAGATGAAGAACAATAGGGAAATAATATCTCACCCTAAAATATTAGCATGTCCTACAGGCATAAAATAATTAAAATGTTGTGATAGTAGCATAAGAATTGACAGATAAATGGGACAAAATAGCTCCAAACCAGGACTCAAGATATTAAGTATTTAGCACAGTATTACTCAAATCTTACACGTCCTTCCTTATTAGATAGATACACCTTATTCTATGTAACAAGATGGAAAACATCTATTCAATTAAATGATGTGCTTTTTAATACCTAGAACATTTATGTATCTAGCAAGAATTTTTTTACCCTTAGTGACAGATCTTTTATCATGCATATACATACAAATTTATAAGCCAAATAAATCAACAGTCTATAATTACTTCGCATTTGGAATTTAACTTGTCTAAATCACTTTTAGGTTTAGAGTTCATGATGTCTGTGCTTTTCCACACAGTGTCATCGCTTGGGTTACAAAGAGCATTGGTAATGTGATATTTTTGAAGAGCTTTTGATGTTGGCATCTGACATCTGACTTTGCAATTGTGTAAGGCCAGCCTCTTTTGATTTCAAGATGTAGTATGTTGGTAAAACATATTGGATTCACCACCTCCTTCAAATACTACTCCAGCAATTTGGTACCTGTGATTTAAAAGAGAACACCACTATCATCTCTAAAGAATATTCTTTCATAGGAACACTCATTCTCCAAGTTTTAAGGTTGGGGCATTTGAGGTTTGCACATGCACAAGTAAATGGCAAGCATAATTTGATTCTACCTCTGTGACCATGATTTTTAGAGTTTATTGGCTGTAAACAATCCAGTTGAAATAAGTTTATCTTGCAATCAATAAAATTCAGTGTGTTAAAAACATCAAGAATGAAGGCTGCAAATATAGGATTTCAATAAATACTAAAATGATTTTTTTAAGAATTTTAAACTCTGTTTGTAGGAATGAACAATAATGCCTGCCACACTTACCCCGAAAGATGCTTTGAGAATCAAAATGCATTCAGGGATGGGCATAAAGCTTTTAAACTGCAAAGCACCATACAGCATATAATACTCTAAAAGGAACATTTCAACGTATCTTTTTGTTCATGTGTGTTTCAATTTTTTTGTTTTTCAAATTAATACTATAATTAAATACTAAAGTTGCTTTTCCACAGCTTGCATTTCTGCCTAATTATAAAGCAGATTTATCATTAAAATCATTAAAAACCTGTTTTTCTAGCCACATATAAGCATTATTACTATGTTATGTGTGATCGGACTGTTTTACTTGTATAGCAACACTGCAGCAGTACTGCACAAAACTGTCTCAATTATTTTTCTATCTTTTCTTCACTTGGCATGCTGATACATTGCATGCATCCTGTTATTTATGCTAAAATATCTAATAATCAGAACTTGTTTCAAGTCTTCAGTATAATCAAAGTACTTACTATCCTTACTCTATCCTGTAATTGTAAAGAAAATTAGTTTAAAATAATTTGATTAGAGAGATGCTGGATTTAAGACATATAATTTTTGCATGATCTATCACATTTCTTGTAAAATTTCTTAACAAATTACATTCTGAATATGATTCAAATTACTGGCATTTCATTTATGACATAATCTGATCATTTTGTAAAAATTGATCGGGCTTATAATAATAATATGAATAAAATAATATAGTTAAAATGAAAATAAAATGTGGACATGTCCCAAATGTTTCAACAGAAGGATAGATAAGTTCACTTTAATAACTATTAAGCATTATTATCTGAACTCTTAGCCTCTTGCAGAAAGGCAAAAGAGAAATGTAGTGAATTACACTTTCTTGCTGATAAAGGAAATTTCAGTAGATAATCTAGAAAGAGAGATTTTCTTCATGGCACTACAACTAGACAGGCTTTCTGGAAAAATATCAGTCGGTATCTTCAACTGCCTTTTGCAAAAGTGAAACATACTTTTATTATCACTTTTATATTATCATCGATAAAACATTAAAGCACAGAATTAAATCTTATTTTAGCAAAGATTTGCCTTCCCAAAACTCATAAAACATGATGTGGGGACAGCTCAGAAACCAATCCATTAGGCTAATATTTACCAGGCAGAAATAAAATAAGAATCTTAGCAGCTCCC
Source organism: Saimiri boliviensis (assembly GCF_048565385.1). Lineage (NCBI taxonomy): Eukaryota > Metazoa > Chordata > Mammalia > Primates > Cebidae > Saimiri > Saimiri boliviensis. The sequence continues at coordinate 11,996,855 of NC_133458.1, forward strand.
ATTTTACTTCTTTAGAGGATGAGCATGACAATTTGATCTCTAACATTTGTTAACCAGAGACTGGTTTTTGAAGGGTTACTTATTTAGCAAATAAAAATACAGACCATACATTTAAATTTGAATTTGAGATAAATCACAATTTTTTAGTATAAGATAATCCTATGCAATACTTGGTACATATTTATACTATTTTTTAAATTCTTTATATAAAATTAAATTAAGCTATATTCTGTATTTTCTCTGTCACTCCTAGCTTTACTGTTTTCCATCTTCTTTCATTACAAGAATAAGGTCATGATAAAATGAATCAGGGGAAAACATCACCTCTTGCTTTAATTTGGTTTCCATAAGCAGCTAACAAACATGTACAAATCTGAAAAGTATCAGATGTTAGAGAAACCAAGTTCACTTAACCAAAAAAAAAAAAAAAAAGTAATCCTGTCTACTGACTTAAAATTAGCTTTCAATGATTCGTTTCTCTCTGTAACCCTATGTATTTCATTTTATGTATTTAATAACATTAATAACAGTATGTTATTGTAGGTAGCGTATTTTTTGCATTTTTTAAATTAGACTGACAAAGTGGACCACTGCATGAAAATAATAAAATCACACCTGTAACTGGTTCTAAACAAGGCTTCAGTAAAGACTTTGTGTTATATCACTGAGACTTTCTTGGCTTCATTCACATCTACTTTTGTTTATTCATAATTTCCATATGGATCCAAGTCATCTTCCAGGAGCTCTATTTACATAGATTTAAATCTATATTCTTGAAATACGTAAATACAAAAATCTTATTATAACCACATGACCCTATTTCCAGAGATGGTATTAATAGGACATGCAAATTCAATATATAAACATTCAATATTCATGTAACTATTATCAAAGATTCACAAAACCCTACATTCTGCCTCCTCTGAGAATATGAAAATGATGTTAGGATGTTAGGACATGCCGCTATGGAGTAATTGTATGTCCCATTAAAGCCTGGGCAAATCAAAGCTTTTGGTTTCATCAAATTTGAAAGGAATTTTTAAGTATCTTTTTAAATAGAAAATTTTAAAGCCGAATTTATTCCTCTATGCAAGCCCTATGTATGTAAGTGTGTGTGTACATGCACGTATGTATGTGCATATGTGTATTCCTTATGGAATTTTATTGCAAGGATGAGGAAGAGAGACATAATGACTGAGAGAGACAGAGAGATTCTGTGAAACCTGTTTAACTCTGACGGGACAGTGGAGCATGGAGTTGTTATTTTCACCTAAGGAATAAGAAACCTCCGTAGGTAGACACCAGCTGAGCAAATGTTGAGCCATGAGTGGTTATTCACTAGGAAAAAGAAGTGGAGATGAAGCATAGAAGAGGAAAATGCATTCCAGGCAAAGGAAATAGCAAGCTGTTCACCTCACACCAGAAAATTCCTCTATTATTTTCCAAAATTTGATGGGCTGCAAGGAATCATCTGTTGAACTCCATGATAACTTTATATTTGACTCTATTAAGCATCAGAATAATCACTATTTACACAGGACTGATATTCACTTTAAATATGTGCAGGTCTCCATCTACAGTAGTGAAATGCTCACACATAAAGCAGAGTGTCTGTTAGCTGTTGGTCCCTGGATCCAGTGATTTGCTTTTATCCTCAGTCTTTGCTACCAAGCAGATTGTTAGAAAATGCCAGCACTCTAGAGCAATACGTGTCCAATGCTAGGACTATAAAAATATATGTGTGTACTTTGGACAGGTATCTGTTACGGTTACCTATGCCTGACCCAGAAAACAGTTACTCTTTATCTCCCCTACCTCCACATATCTCTATAGCCATTTGTCCTCTCTCTCCCTTCTCTCATCTCAGCAAATGAGATGATGGTGAAAGGGTCGAAAAGGCTGTCTTTGCACTGGTAGGAAAGCAAATCCTTCAGAATCAATGTTGCCTGGAAATATCGCACTATTTTGCAAAAAATCATTGCCTGTATTATTTTCTATTTTCAAGTATCAAATACCTGTCTTTGGCTTTCACAGTCTAGAAGTTTGCTGTTTTATTATTTCAAAGTCATTTATGTGTAAGGTATAAGTGTCCACATAAGCAAGATACAAATTCTTCTTTTAAATATGTGTACATAGACTAATGAATAAAATAATAATCATAGACTGGCTGTGGTGGCTCATACCTGTAATCCCAGCACTTTGGGAGGCTGGAAGGCAGGAGAACTACTTGAGCCCAGGAGTTTGAGACCAGTCTGGGCAACATGGTAAGACCTCATCTCTGCAAGAAAATTTTTTAAAAAATAGCCAGGTATGTGGGGCATATTCCAGTGTCCCAGTTATTCAGGAGGCTGAGGTTGAGGAATCGCATGAGCCTGGGAAGGAGAAGCTGCAGTGAGCTGTGATCATGCCAATGAGCTCCAGCCTGGGTGACAGAGCGAGACCTTGTCTCTAAAAAATAAAACAGTAATCATGTGCATTACAAGATAAACTGATTAAAGATGATTTTAATCTTAATTGATTCTCTACTTACTAATTAGGATTTAGTCCTTCTTCAAACTAGCAGTAGTTTATTTTCACTTTTAAGAAAGCTCTGTAAGTAGTTTTGTGTTTTCTAAGTTAGAACAATGTCATCTAAAATCATGGAGAGACTAAGAGGACCCAAATTTGTGCATATCCCAGAAGTAATAAAGTAATCCACTTGTCTAGTGCTAACATTTACGCTTTAATTTTTTTATTCTGAAATAATTATAAATTCACTAGAAGGTGCTAAGACAGTGGGATCCTGGGTGCCTTTCAAATTTCTTCCATGATTTCATTTTACGTAAGTGTAGCACACTAAACCAGGCAATTGTCATTGATACAATGTATGTATATGGTCTATATCAGTTTATCACATGTGTAATGTATAGGCACTACCACAATCTAAATGCAAAACTGTTCCATCTCACACCCATCCTCTCTCTGCACTACAGCCATGCCTAACCCATGACCACCACTAATCTGTTTCCAATCTCTGTACAGTCTGTATTCCGAGAATGTTTTCTAATGGAACCATACATTACATGACCTTATGAGATTGGCTCGTTTCACTCAGCATAATGCCCTTGAGATCGATCCAACTTAGTGCATCTAACAATACCGTTTGTTGTTCTTGATGTTGTTAGGTCTTGTTTTAGTGTTTGCTGAGCAGTGTTTCATGATATCGACATGCCACAATTTGTTTATTTACTTATGGAGGGGTACTTTAGTTTTCCCAGTTTAGGGCCATTAAAAATAGAACTTCAGTGAACAATCGTGTAGATTGTTGTGCATACATACTTTTTTTCTTTTTAATTTTGTAGGTGAAGTATTTTAGTTTTGATAAAGTTCAATTAATTGTTTTTTTCTTCCTTTATGGATTATGCTTTTGGTATCATGTCTAATAACATGTCATCAAGCTCTGGGGCTTAAAAAATGCTTCTATATTTTATTTTTAAAGTTTGAAGTTTTATATCTTCCATTTAAATTATAGTCAACGAGGTAATTTTGGTATAAGGAGTTAGAGAAAGTTCTGTGGGAAAGAGACATCCATCTTTAAATCAGAAGTATTTCCATGGAAGCATTTCTGGTAAATTACCTTAAGCTCCTAGAAGGTAGGGACCTAAATCTCCAAGCCTCCATGTTTTTGTTTTGATAACTTGTATCACGATAGGTGAATATTTACTTTTATACCATGTTTTATATTTTTAATTTTGTGTTCCCTGTTTTAAGGAATAGAGTCTTCCTCTTCCCCAACCCGTAAACAGCAATTATGTAAGTATCCAGTCTCTAACACCTTGCCTATGGTGTAAGAAACATTCAGATTGTGTGTGGATATGGATGTGAACTTAAGGTATATATGAACACTTGTTGGAACATAATAACAGAAGGAAGATACAGAGTTAGAATACAGTATTAAAAGGAATTTTTTTTTTAAATGTTAAGGATGGAAAGGGGTAACTGTTTTCTTTTATTAGACCTTTCTCCAGAGAAAAAAAAAAAGTCAAAATCAAAGCTATCAAAGAGATTCTATAGTAGCTCTCTAGACATGACAACAGTCCAAAGGGCTCCTCAAGGGGAAATCCAACGATGAGAGGCTCCTTCTTACGGTGAGGACACAGAGGAGGTCAACTACTCCCCAAGTGCCTGAATTTGGTCATCAACTCAATAGCAAAAATCCCAAGGCACATTTTTCTCTCTTGTTTAGTATTTCAATGGCTCTTTTTAAAATTAAGTCACTTGAGAAGAATTTACATCAAATAAATGTATTCATTTTCAGTGTGCATATGGATGAATTTTAGAAACCATATATGCCATCCCAACTAACACTACATTCAAGATGTTGAACATAGTATATTTTTGTCATAATGAAAACTCTCCACATATGGGTTTTGATGTGAATTTCAGAACAGGGTAGGCTAGCATAGTCAGTGGAAAGCTTCAATCATTTACCAATAATTTCTGAGCACTTGGCCACTGGCAGACTTTTTACTAGGTACTAGGAATGCAAAGATAAAAATGTAATAAGCCCTGACTTCACAGTTAAATGAGAACTCAAAGTCTTATGGGTGAAATAAGTAGAGACACTGACTCTACTGCAAGTGATCGAAGTGGAGGGAGTTTGGGATTGTGATTAATGAGGATTAAAAACTGTATAACTATTTGCCTGCATAGAAGGGGTGCAAGAATAGAAAAGGTGAGTGAGGACATTAGCCTACATGTGCCAGGAAGCAGTCAGGAGTAATAGTGAAAACTGAAGTAGGGCATGGACAGCTTCACAAATGTGTGAATATCATTCTTCCAAGTCATAATCCAATAGCGGAAAAGTAATACATTGCTTCCACTGAAATACCTTCTTCATTACTCTTTTAGAGGAGGAGCAGACATGGTGACATTATCATGGGACTATCCATACCTTAGAGTAGGCATGGATATCTACTGGTAGAAAGAATTCTATCTTTGATGGTTTCATACATAAAATACAGAAAAAAAAATGGCATGCATACAGCTCATAAACTTTTATTTTTCAAACTCTCAGGTGCCATGAAAAAAAAAAAGGCAGGGGAACTAGCTAGTGACAGATTTTAGTTCTGTAAGAACCTCACAAATAATTCTCAAGTGTTGGAGACTGATTGGATGCTTTAATTAACCTACTATAGGACTTCCAACCTTCTCTATGCCTCCTGTCTACTGAGTTTATTTTGTGGATCTCTCTATCTTAAATAGAATGGGCTTTTACTGCTGTTGTGGAGAATGGGTGAACTGTTCATCAAACTTATTTTATCTTCTTCTTAGGCATGGATTGGGATTATATTTTCTAGGACCTTGGCAGTTAGGTATGGTCATATGACTGAGTTTTAAATAAATGCATTTCTTCCAGGAATGATTCTTGAAAATTCTCTAGGCACAATTCTCCATATTTCTTCAGTCTAGTACAGATAAGCATGGTAATCCTAGAATCCACTGATAAGGATTCCACAGACATTGGGGAAGTGAGCTAGAGTCCCTGTATTATGGCTTAGAAAAGAGTTACTAACCAAGAGTACCAGTTTTGCAAATGAGCAAGAAATAATTTTCTGTAGTGTTTGAGCCATGACACATTTAGGGATTTATTTTTTAACACTTGTTGCCTTAAATAAAATAATGTGATTACTAAAGGAGAAATGTGACTTGGATTTGAAAATAGAGTTTTCCTCTCCTTACACAAAAACATGCACTGTGGAAAACAAATACTCAAGAAGAAATTAAATGTGCATTATATTCTAAGAAGTAAACACACTTAAGCCATACGTTTCTTTCAGAGGTGAAATATGAGGCATGTGTTTCTACTCTGATATTCTCTATGCTTGGTAGAAACTGGCTTCTCTGAGTAGTGCATCTTTACTTCTAGGTTAGGTCAATAAAATGTTTTGAAAATACAAAAGTAAATTACAATCATCACCCTGATCGCCTAACATTGAAAGAATAGCTACAACATCTTGACTCTTAAGGAAGTTTCAGGTTGATGCAATCTATTCTTCTACAAGAAGAAATTGGGGTCAGGTGTGGTGGCTCATGCTTATAATTCCAACACTTTGGGAGGCTAAGGCAGGTGGATCATTCAAGGTCAGGAGTTCAAGACCAGGCTGGCCAACATGGTGAAACTCCATCTTTACTAAAAATACAAAAATTATCCGGGCATTAGTGGCATGCACATATAATCCCAGCTATTCTGGAGGCTGAGATAGAAGAATCTTGATCCTGGGAGGTGGAGATTGCGGTAAGCCAAGATCGTGCCACTGCACTCCAGTCTGGGTGACAGAATAAGATTCTGTCTCAGGAGAAGAAGGGAAAGGGGAAGGGGAAGGGGAAGGGGGAGAGGAAGAAGAAATTGCCCCCTGGTTCTAATGCCTCTGAAAACACTTTAATTCAGTTACCTCTTTGACACCTCATGGTGTATTTGGACGTGCATAGAAGTGACACTTTCTGTGTTAGAAATATATTTCACAGCTAAAAATCGGACAAGGATCCAGTATCTAAAAAAGTATAATTAAAAATTATACTTTCATGTTAAATAATACTGTTTGCTTCATAAATGGAGAATGTTAGTGAACAATTAATTCTCAAGTGATCATTGTTTACAGATAATGGAAACCTATATTCACAATTCACTTTGACTTTCATAGATATAGCTTTCCATTTGGAAATTTCTCTGAGGTCTCTTGACAATTCATGCTTGGAAATAATTGAATATGTGGCATATTTCTAAAGATAACTGCTGATTTCTGATTGACTAGATAAATAAATCAGAAGTTATTTAATGAAAATAACAGTTGGCTCCAAGTCCTACAACAAAGGGCATGCATTTTTAGCTTCATTACTGCTCACAAAATACTTAAGCCATTATAATTAATTTAAATTTTCCTTTAGGCGATCGATTTCCTGATGTTTCCAATTTTGTTTTACAGCAGAAATAAACAGTATGAACGCACGAGTTTTATTATTATTTTTCTCTATTCACTTTTTGAATAAATAGTTCTAAAATTAATCTCAAGATAAAAATATGCATTTGATTATGAATTTTAACAATTTGAGTCACTTTGGGCCTTTAGTTATTTAATAAATTTAATAATTTAGCTATTTAATAAATTTGATAATTTAGTTATTTAATAAATTTAATAAAATAGATACATTTATCAGTGGGATCTGTGCATATATAAGCTGCGTATTTGTTTGTCTATTTATATAGACATGCACACATATGTATATATGTTTTTACATATATACACATACATATATATATATACATGTATAAGGTAAGAAATACTTAAGAATTTAAAGATTAGTTTTAAAATTCTCAATGAAAATATTTTAAAAATATGTGATAGCCTGTTTCCTTTAGTAAAACCATTCTTTGAACGTGCTTTAACTTTTTCTCATAAACATTAAAAGCACTTTCAAATACATAATAATTATATTCTGCAGTATTAACATTAAATTCTGCATTATCTCTGTGACAGGTAAAAGATGACTGCACATTTATTTGCTACCCCTTGCTTTGTCAAGTAGGGTCTAATTTCTTTTTTTGTAACTTACTTCCCTAACAGAATGCAGCAGAAGTGATGTGGAACGTCAGAGATGAGGCTAGCAGAGACTTTGCATTTTTGTTGTTGTTGTTGTTGTTGTTGTTTGAATTCCCTTGGGACAGTGGCTCTGAGGCAATTCAGCAGCCATGGAGGAAGTATGACACCCAGAACCCACCATCCCACAAGAAACCCAGGCCACCTGGAAGACAAGATGAAAAAGAGCAATGAGTCACCATACCTGTGAGTAATAAATCCCTCATCTGGAAAGTAGATTCTCTGGTCTGACTGCTCTCTGATGTTCAAAGGCCTTTCCTACTTATTCTAATCTGAGCCTTTATAGTGAGTAACTGACACAGCCAGAAATCACACTGCTAGATAAATGGAATATACTCAATAAATGTGAGAATAATTTATATGATAATTGGTTATTGAATAGTACCTTCTGATCATTGCTTGTATCTTACAGGCAATTTGATTGTATTTTAGACCTTAGAACCATTAAAGCGTTTCTCCAGAAATCTGCAGCACAATTATATTTGGGCTAATTTTTTAAAAAAAGGATGAGGTCCCTGTACTGGCCTGGACACATGATATATTACTAGCACATATTGCCAATAGGTGAATTTAAAAATTATTGCTGCCTTGGCTGGGTGCAGTGGCTCACACCTGTAATGCCAGCACTTTGGGTCGCGAAGGCAGGTGGATCATGAGGTCAGGAGGTCGAGAGCAGCCTGACCGACGTGGTGAAACCCTGCCTTTATTGAGAAAAAAAAAAAAAAAAAAATTAGCCGGGTGTGGTGCCTGAAGACCCAGCTACTTGGGAGGCTGAGGCAGGAGAATCACTTGAATCCGGAAGGCGGAGGTTGCAGTAAGTCAAGATCGCGCCACTGCACTCCAGACTGGGCCGCAGAGGGAGACTGTCTCAAATAGTAATAATAATAATAAGGTAGGTGCCTTTAACATTTCCCCTCACATTTGCTCTGCTTCCCTAATTCAAGCCACCATAAAATCGCCACCTGCTTTTCCTCCAATAGTCAAGTAGGCCTCAGGGATTTTGGTTTTCCTGCTCTCTTGCAATGAAAAGTTTAATAACCAGATATAGGTATGGTTTGTTTCTCACTTAATGAAGTATGAGAAAACCTTTTCTTGAGTACTAATAAAATAAAGCCCTCCATGCTTCCATTATTCCCTGTCCATGTATCATACTTTATTTTTCTTCATAGCACTTATCACCACTTGACCTATTTTAGTAATTTTTTATACATACTTTTGATCATGTGCTCTATGAAAAAAGGGTTTGTTTTATAGCCACCCATATCACCATCTTCAAAAAAGATACAGGAACTTTGTGATGTTTCCAGAATCTCAAACCATGCTTGGCATATTGCTGGTAATAAGAGCATACTTGTTGAATCAATAAATAACATATTTTAATAAAGAAAATATTTTAGTGTAATGAAGAAGAAAGTTGGAGAAAAATTAAAAAAATCTAAATTATGGAGGGCATAATATTTGGGAAATAAATGTACACTTTGATGCAGTAGTAAATGGAGACTCATTATATAATGCTAAAGTAGGGAAGTAATGTGGATATTCAGGACAACAGTTGTATATTGAATGCCTTCAAGTTAGAAGAACCTTAAGTTAGGGAAGGAGGTCAGATAGAAAGTGTCACAGTAATAATAATGTGTTAAAAGAAAAGATTGGTTGATGAGAATATAACTGACTAAATATCATTAGAATTTGGTACATAACAAGAGAGTAGAGAAACTGACATAATAAAAATTGAAGCTGAGTTTTTCAAGTGAGAATGACTAGCAATATATTGGCAAAGGCACTTGGGAACATTAGACTAAATTAGAGCCAGCAAGTATTTATTTAATATATGCTATGTGCAGGACTTATGCTGGACTCCCAAAATATATTTTTAAAATGAGTAAGATGAACACTCACGCTTGAAGAAATACTGGGCAAAGATACAAATGGGCAGCTAGCCTCCATATATGTCAAATGTAAGCACAAATAAAAAAGGAAAGAACAGAAAAGAAGAAATAATTTCCATAGCCACTTGTGGAGAAGGTGGTATTTTTTGTTTGAAACATGATAGGTTAAAGTTATTTTTAAAATGGTCCGATTGTTATTTTGGCAAGGAGAGTGTGTCTTGTTACTAATCATCAGGGAAATGCAAATTGAAATGGCAATGTAATAGTACCTCATTCCTGTTAGGGAGGCTGTTAACAACGATGTGGAGAAGAGGGAATCCTGGTGTCCTGCTGGTGGGAATGTAAATTAGTGAAGCCATTATGGAAGTTAATTAAAAATGAAAAATAAAACTACCATATGATCCAGCAATCCTACTTCTGGGTGTATGACCAAAAGAAATAAAATCATTGTCTTGAAGAGATATTCGTACTCCCATGTTCATTGGAACACTTATTCATGATAGCCAAAATAGTAATAGACATGATAGAAACAATCTAAGTGTCCCTCAGCAGATGAATGGGTAAAGAAAATGTGGTATAGAAACATTACAATATTATTCAGCCGTTAAAAAAGGAAACCTTATCATTTGTGACAACATGGATGAATCTGACAGACATGTGTTGAGGGAAATAAGCCAGGCACAGAAAGACAAATATTACATGATCTCATATAGACGTGGAGTCTAAATCAAAAGCTGAATTTGCAGTAACAGAGAGGAGAATGGTGATTAGGAGCTGGGAGGCTGGAGGCTAAAGGAGATACTGGTCAAAGAGTACAAACTTCCAGTTATAAAGCACCTAAGTTCTGAGGACCTATGCACAGCATGGCGACTAGCTAATGATGTGTTTTATACATGAAGTTTGCTATGAGAATGCATTTAAAGTGTTCTCACCATACACACACACACACACACACACACACACACAAAGGTAACTTTGTGAATTATGGATGTGTTAATTAACTTGTGGTAGTCTTTTCACAATGTACACATTTATCAATATATCATTTTATTTTATTTTATTTTTTGTTTCGAGTCTTGCTGTGTCACCCAGGCTGAAGTGCAAAGGTGTGATCTCAGCTCACTGCAACCTCTGCCTTGCAGCTTCCAGAAATTCTCCTGCCTCAGCCTCCTGGATAGCTGGGATTACAGGTGCATGCCACCACACCCGGCTAATTTTTGTATTTTTAGTAGAGATGGGATTTCGCCATGTTGGCCAGGCTGGTCTCGAACTCTTGACCTCAGGTGATCTGCCTGCCTCCATCTTCCAAAATGCTAGGACTAGAGGTGTGAGCCATCGCACACTTTTACACCTTAAACACATTTTTTTCTTTGTTAATCATACCTCAATAAAGCTGGAAAAACAAAGGAGAAAATATTTCTTGGAACAGTGGTTCCCCAACCTTTCTGGCACCAGGGACCAATTTCATGGAAGACAATGGATGGGAGGGCATGGTTTTGGGATGAAACTGTTTTATCTCACATCATCAGGCATTGGTTAGATTCTCATAAGGAGTCTGCAACCTAGATTCCCCGCAGGTGTGGTTCACAATAGGGTTCGTGCTCCTATGAGAATCTAATGCCACCATTGATCTGATAGAGGGCTGAGCTAAGGCAGTAATGCTCACTTGCCCAGTGCTCACCTCCTGCTGAGCAGTCTAGTTCCTAACAGGCAATGGACCAGTACTGCTCTGTGACCCAAGGGTTAGGGACCCTTGTCTTGGAAGATAGAGATTAAACTGAGAAAAACACTTTAGTCCACTACACATCCTGTAGTCACTGTCAGCTAGTGTGAAAATCTTTCCTCTAACAGATACCACATCCTTTTGTGCCTCTTTCTAGTAATGTTAACTTCTCTTGTTCTCCCTATGTGACCCTTTCTAATATCCTAGATACCAATGCAAAGTCTTGAATCTTAGGTCCTGCCCAATTTATTTCATGGAATCAGGTTCTTAATCTTTTTACCTAAAATAGGACATGCTTAGTATTCTTTTTGTTTCTGTATCAAAAGTTCGCTTTAGTTAAGAGGCCATTTAGTCATCCCTTTTTATTACAAAAGCCACTGAGGGTTAGCTAGTTTAAAATTATGCCACCATAAAAATTGACCTTCAAAATGTGTTGGGCATTTATAGCCTTCTCCTTTGTTGATAAACAATGAAACTATGAATGGACTGCTTGCTAGATGAACTGTAAGTCATAGATGTGGCTTTTTAAATTTTAATTTCATTTGTAGTATTTCAGGAGTGACAGCCTATCATCGTTGTGAAATTTTTCAGAATAAACAGAACAGAATTTGTGTTTATCAAAGTTTCATTGTTTCCATGCGACCAGATGCACAATTGCTTTTACTACTTAAGACTTGCCTTCTACCATCTACCTGATGCGATTTTTTTTTTAAATTTAGTGATTTAACCAATATAACCACTTCATTGTGTACAAAAAGGTATATAGCATATTGTTTACAGTACGATCTACTATTTGACTAGTTCAGACTGCTCTTAAATCAAGATTTTCTGTTGGCTCCACTGAAAGGAATGAAACCATGGAGTCCTATAAATACTAAATATATTTTTTTTCTCCAAATACCCTTGAAGAATTAAGTTTAGGGAATTAGTGAAATTTCTCCCTCGATCCCTGCATCCCAATGAGATTTTACAATCTGTATTATTACCATGTCAGATTTTACTACTTGCACTGTAAAGTAAGTGTCACCATGATCTTGAATGCTGTACAGGGCAATTGTTCCATTTTTATGCTTTTCTCTGGGGGAATAAAAATATATCAGACTACTTACTTGTATAGGAAGAGAAATATTTTCTTCTACATAATGGACATCAAAAGTATGATCAATGAAATGTGAATTTCCTTCCATACGTACTGGATGTTTAGTTAGCAGCATGATAACCAACTGGTTGCACAGTTAACAAATTTTGGATCAAGCTGTTTAAATCACAAAGCAGACAGTAAATTAGTTCTGTGAGTTGGCTGCCAGTAGTGCTGCCCAGAGCTGTCATAAGTTAAATATAAAAAGTCATCACTCTTTTAATCCATGGGGCTGCTTTTTCTGTGGCAAAAGTTTGATTTGTGTATGTACCTCTTCTTCATAAATGTTTCATGACTTGGTCTTTTTTTCATTTGATAAAATACATTAGAAATTTCTTAATGATAAAAAGAAATAGTTTCCTGTGGCTGTGATGTGTCATCAACATACACAAAATTGCAAATGGGATATTAAATGCTCAATTACCTCAATTTTATAACACAAGGAACAGTACCATGAGGCATATGACAGTCTTGTCCTACATGGTTTGAGGGCTGTTTGAATTCATTTACCATCAGCAAATGATATCCACTGTCATGCAACTGATTCACCAGAGTTCTGACGTGGAATAAAGATTCGGTAGCATTCAGGAAAGAGATCTGCAAGGCTAGCTCCAAAACCTTGAAATACATTAATTCTCTCTGAAAACAAGAATAATAATTTATTTGTTTTCTGAGTCATGTGTATACAAATGTGTGAAAAATTAATGTAAGTCTCCGTCCACTGGCATCACTACAAATGTTTTTTCCTCTGCCCTTATCAAGTGTGTGTGTGTGTGTGTGTGTGTGTGTGTGTGTGCATGTGTGTGTGTGGTCTTTAGTAAAATAGGATTTTGACAAACTGAACAATGAGAATATTTGTTAGATCTACCATTTCTGAGCATTGCATTAAGTTTAATAATTACCTATAATTGTAGCCAGAATCATAGATCTTAATAGATCTGGTTAGAATATAACTTTCAGAGGTTAAACAACATAAACATGGAAATTAATATTTTTCTAGCCTGAGCAACTCTTTTGAAGATTGGTAAGTAAGCTCGGCTTGTGGCCAGATGAATACCTAAACAACATCTTAATAAACATGTCTGATGTCATTGTATTCACACCATAGTTAATCTTGAAGTTAATTTTTATTATCTGAACTGTGTGCACACAATGTGTCTTGTTGATCCAATTTAAATTTTAAATGTTTTTATTGAAAATGTGTTAAGCAGGGAAAGCAGAAAGGAAATAAGATGGAAGGAAACATGGAAGTAAAGAACTGATTCATTAAATACCTACGATGTGCTAGTCCTGCCAATGTTCACCTCCACATTTATATTTAATCTCTGTCTCTCTCTCCCTCTGTGTGTGTGTGCATATGTGTGTGTGGGGGGGGGTTGGGGGTGTCCATCTTTCTGTCCCTTTCCTCTTCAGTTTCTCAATTGGGATTCTAAATAGAAATTATACAGAAAGCTATAAAAACATATGTAAAACAGGACAAAAGGAAAGATAATATTCAGTTAACCATGTGCATCTGAATATTCTAGGTTTTCATTGACCAGAGAAAAACCTATATGCAAAATGGAAAAAAAAAAACATAAGTTGAATACATTTGCTTTGATTCACAAAGTTGGAAATATGACTGTTTTATTACTTCTTAATATTGTGCATATATAGTAGATTTTAAGAAACTTATGTTTTAGCTTTTTAAAAGTCATCAGGATTTTTCAACTTTCTAATTGTCTTAAATTTGATGTTTTGCAAATATAAATTAGAAGTATATTGTCTGTAATCCCAGCACTTTGGGAGGCTGAGGCAGGAGGATTGCTTGAGCCCAGGAGTTCAAGATCAGCCTGAGCAACATAGTGAGGCTCCCTCTCTACAAAAATATCAAAAAATTAACTGGTGTAGTAGTGTGCACCTGTGGTCCCAGCTACTCAGGAGGCTCAGGTGGGAGGATCACTTGAGTACAGGACATAGAGGGTGCAGTGAGACATTGTCGTGCTACTGCAATCCAGCCTGTGCAAGAAAGTTAAAACCTGTATCCAAAAAAAGTACGTTGTCATTTTATCATTTTATTACGTAGCGATCCATGATTTTTGACTTCCTGTTTTGTTATACTGAAATTGTATATTCATACATAGTTGACTTTCAGGTTTGCTTTCATTTTGGTTTTGATCAAATAGTTTTGCATCAGCACATGTACATATACGATTACTCCTCCAGATATTTTTGTAACTCTCCCTGCTGAAATAAGTTAATTTGGGGAAGAATAAATTAAGAAACCGTTTCAAAAGTTCATGGTATCATTAAAAAGGGGAATATATGTTTATCAGTAAAAGCAAAGCATTAAAAATTAGAATAAAATGACAGATGATTCAACTTTAATCAAAGAACCCTGGCCGAAAGAAGTCAGGAATCAATCTAATACTGAAAGAAAGTAGAAATCCTCTGCCATCTAAGTATTTTTACTACCTCTATAGAGTAAAGTGCCAGATACTATTAATTTCAGTTTAAACAAGAAACATGGGGGAAACTTCCCTTAGAGTGGGTAGGAATCACAGAACAAAACTACCACTGATGATGTGTCTACTTATGTACCTTCACGGTCTGAACTGAATGAGAGCTCCACCCTGTGATAACTCTCTCTACTTAGGTTTCAGATCGCTTAGGCTAAGCCTTTTTTGTTTGTTTGTTTGTTGAGACAAGAGTCTTTCTGTCACCTAAGCTGGAGTGCAATGATCTGAGTTGAAGCTATTCTCCCACCTCAGTCTCCCAAGTAGCTGAGATTACAGGCACCCACCATCATGCCCAAGCCTTGTTCTTTATTTAAGGTATTTTAAATTCAAATAATTTTGTAATTATTATTTGCCACTCTAGGGGGTGGCAAAAGCATGAAATCTCTTGAAGTCTTCTGAGAATTAGCTTACCAATGCACAGTCCTTATGAGAGAAATGTCCTTAGGCCATATGATAAGAAATAAATACTTGGGACAAAAGGAAGCCCAGGAGAATAGGAAGGGATGTTCATTATATCAAAGATAAACTTTATTAACTTCAGAATTGCACTTAGGGTCAAGTGATACAGAGAATGGAATAGTTTTAATAAATGATGAATTTATTATGAAGTAAAGAATTCTATGTGTTCCAGATAATCAGTTTTCCCTAGAAGTCTTCAAAGGTAAGAATAGGTAAAAGTATTCCTTCAGGCTTTTCTGTAACAAATGTTTATTTTGATGCCTCCCTAGAAACGTGCTTATCCTTGAGTTTCTCTTAGAAGAGCAATATCTCTTTTCCTGAACAATGTTGTTTATGGATCTACCATAGATCCATATTATGGTTAATATCATGCATCTATTTTATGAATTTTTATTAATGTGTCTATTTATGTTATGTATGGATGCAAGGATGTATAGCATAGAGGCACCCTCACAGTTTTGTTTGTTTTGATTTTGTCATTTTCACGCATTTATTGCAGTTAACTTCCTTAACTATTGTCCTTGATCTCTGTCAAAATCAGTACTGTAGCCTCTGTTTGGTCAGCATTATACTCTGAGTTTTTGATCTCAAGAATAAAGATATTGCATAGCACCAAGAGACAGAGATCAAAGATTTTACTTTCTTTTATTCCTATCAATTACAATTTCAAGTACGAGCCAGAGCTTTGACAAAGAACCTTTAGATAAAGCATAATTAATGAAAAGGGAAAAAATAACATTCTCAAGAAAATACCTTTCAGCATTGCATGATCACATGCATAATGAGGACTCTGGTATATTTTGCTAAAGAAAAGCAATCAGATATTTTATCCCTTCAATTTCCCATGAAAAGAAAAACTTCTTACATGGCATTTTCAAAAACTTTAGGTAACATATAGATAATTTTTCAGAAAATATTCCTACAGACATTAGAAATAAGATGTTTAATTAGATGGTATATAGGGCTCTTTTGACTCTAAATATCCAAAGACTGATGATGCTATATTATCTGAAACATTTAAAAGGCTAGAGATAGTATTTTGCAAGAAAATGACTCATTTTTATTATTTTTTCTAATGCTCATCAACTCCTCTCTCCTACTATAATAGAAGAAAATTCGCACCTGCTGGTTTCCAATTCGTACCCCATTATATGTATTATATGATAAACCATCCACTAGAATCAAATGTTCTATTTTGATGTCAATGTCATGAACACCACTTCTATTATTATCTGTTTTTGTGTTTATGCTCTGTTTTCTTTCCCCACTATACTTTCATCTATTCATTCAACAAATATTGAGGGAAGACCTACTAAGAGTCAGTTACTACCACAGCCAGCAAAAAAGAATGAACACAACAGTATCCTCTTATTCACAGGAGAAAAAAAAAAAAAAGTCCTTAAAAATAAAACAAAGAGGATCCAATAGATTTCCCAAATTTAAATTTGTATGTTTCATTCTGAGACTGTTGTACTTATGAATGAAATAATTCTAAAATACAACCAACAATATTTGGGAGATAACCTTCCCTGAACATTTGGATAACTGCTACATTTCTAATGAAAACATTATGTTTCAAAAAATCATAAAATGCCTCCAAATATTATGCACATTTTTAATAGGCCAGCTGAGGTACTACCAAAGCTCACACATCTGAGCTAGCTATCCCTTGCCCTGTTAAAACCTGGAAAGGGGAATTCTTTACTGGGAAGCAGGCAATGTCCTTTATCTGACAGTGCAAATACTGGCTGTTTCAGGCAGCTATCAGTGACATGCCCTAAAATGTGCTGTAACATGCCTGTCATTGCATTGAAACCACTAGTATTAGCCTTAGGCAGAATAATTAGGGAAGGTTACCTAATGTCTTCCTTCCACCTACCCTGCTCCAGATCCCTTTGTCCTTACAGCATGGTTTTCCCTACAAATTTATTTCCATGTGGCCTGGCCATCATGAAGACTCAAAGGTCTATGACCCATGGTAAAACAGTGGAATTATTTTTCCCAGAATATTTTTGCATATTTAAATGATACATCTAAAAATGTAAAAAGTTTAGATTACAAAGGAAAGAATGTCAGGTCTTATGTAAAAATTGCTGTGAAAAAAAAAAAAAAAAAAAAAAAAAAAACGAACCCACTCATCCCATATAGAGGCTGCTATCTATTTTTAGGTATTTTAAACTAGTTTACTTGTGACAACAGTTACTTGTCACAACAACCTTTGTGACAACAGATGAAAAGTGTTTTCCTTCTTGAGAGGCTAGGCATCCACACTCAGAAGACCATCTCTGCGTGTGTGTCGTGAGTAGAACATCTCTTTTCCTAGCTTTGTCCATCACTCCCTTGCACCAGAGTATGTCCTGACTTATAGCCATGTAACTTTTTCTGGAGCAAAAATCACACTGAGATTCAGTCCGACAGACATTGTGCTGACTGAAATTAGCCAATCACAGAAAGGCAAATGTGACATGATCTCACAACGATGCGGAGTCTAAAGCAAAAGTCAAATTTGTGACAACAGAGAGGAAAATAGTGATTGGGAGGAACTGGGGCTGGAAGAAAGGAGAGACTGGTCAGTGAAAACTTTCAGTTATCAGATGAACGAGTTCTGAGAACCTATGTACAGCATGGTGACTAGTTAATGATATATTGTATACTTGAAATGTGCTGTAAGAATGCATTCCAAGTGTTCTCACCACACACACATACAAACACCCACACCCACACCCACAAAGTAACTACGTGAATTACGGATGTGTTAATTAGCTGTGGTAGTCTTTTCAGAATGTACAGTCTGCTGCAGCCACTGTTACTTGCCACATTCTCAATCCAAGGTGCCTGTTAGGAAGCAATACTTTAAAAAGTAATTCAGTAGCCTGTTTTTGTTCTCAGCGTGGAGGAGGTTTCAAGCTCAGTGAAGCACTCAGGCAAACTAAACAGGAAGGATCTGAGCCGCAGACAGTGAGTTCTCCCTGCTCCAAAGGCTCAGAGGGAAGTTCTCACTTTTAAAGTGAAAACAGGATAGCATGGCATAACTCTTTTTTCTTCTTCTTTTTTTACTATTATACTTTAAGTTCTGAGATACACGTGCAGAACCTGCATGTTTGTTACATAGGTATACATGGAATGGTACGAATCATTTCATCCCTAAAAAGTAAAACAAATTAGAAAACATCCCTTTTTAATTATTTCAAAATTTATATCTGATTCTATGACAATGAAAATACTCCAGAGGAAATAATGCCCCGTTTAAGTACTTGATAACTTGGGATTTGTTTTATTTTGATTTTTAATCTCTGTTTTCACTTTGGCCACCCTATTTTATCCCTCTGTTTTCCTAATAGATGCATCATCATCTTTAAGGTAAAAATATTATTGACTAAAATCGCATCATGTTACATTATACCTTATCTTATGTTTTTGAAAATTATGAAATTGGTCTGCCAGTCTGTCTGTAAACACTGAAAAACTTGATAGAGCTTCTGATGGGAACTCTGGAAGAAAAGTAATTTGAATAGGCCTAAATTGATATGTATACTTTAAAAGATATTACGGTTTTTATTTAATAGGTAATATTTATTAATTTTTCAGAAAATCTTATTATTTCTTTTTTTCCTTGTTCCTTGGAAATCAAACCATTGAGAAAAACTTTTATTTTCTTCACATATTGGCGATTTTTTAAACTCTAATGTTTGAATGCAGCAACTCAAAGAAATTTGATTGAATTGTATCAGTGGAAATAGAATATCCCTTTCTTTATTATTTTATACTTGAATAATCAGATGACTACTCCCTGCTATGTTTTGGTCAATTAAATCAATACACCACTTTGAAAGCCACACGAGCTATCTCCAAACCTTCAATATGCTTAAAGGAAAGAAAAAATAATAGTTCTGATCATAGAGTCAGATTCCCAGGGGAAGAAGGGAAAGATCAATTCATTTTGTAACCCTAACATGAATAAATGAAACATTTCAAAAGTTTCTATTTAGTCTGGTGCCAGTTTCTTCTTCTTATGTATCATATTCTGCCTCAGTCTAATCATGAATTTATCCAACTTGTTCCTGAAAGGAAAGAAAGTCAACTATTTATACCTCTTGAGCTATAGTTAGTGTATTTTTGCAGTAACATCTTTTTTGGAGTATACCTAACACAGCCACTCAACAAAACTACACAAAACAGAAACAAAACCTCAAACTGCAGAGGTATAATATCTGAAAAGTTTAGGTTATAGCTATAAAAATTTTGAAGCTAAATATATAATGATTTATTATTACAAAAATGACAATTTGGAAGCATGATATAAACTTTTTTTATTGTACTTTAAGTTCTGGAATACATGTGCAGAACATGCAGGCTTGTTACATAGGTATACATGTGTCATGGTGGTTGGCTGCATCCATTACCCCAACATCAACATTAGGTATTTCTCCTAATGCTATCCCTCCCCTAGTCCCCCACCCCCCACAACAGTACCTGGTGTCTGATGTTCCCCTCCCTGTGTCCATGTGTTTTCATTGTTCAACTCCCACTTATGAGTAAGAACATGCAGTGTTTGGTTTTCTGTTCTTGTTAGCTTGCTGAGAATGATGGCTTCCTTTTTAATGATATAATCCTCACCAACATTTTAAAAAACTTACACCCAGAGCCTTTACTTTGCTGCAATAGTGGAGAAAAGCTATTAATTCAGATGTCTATTTCCAAATAAAAACATGAATGGAGTTGTAACCATTTTTGTACTAAAGCTGGGGTGGGGGCATGATAGCTGCATTATTTTGCTTACCTGTGAAGTACATTAGAGAAAATGGCCATGTTTACTGGGTAAAATCAAAAGAAGGAATTCGCCTTCTCCTCCCTTCAGGGGATATTAGTCAGCAGTTGACAACACAGCCATGCTCAAATGACTGGAATGCAGACACAGCCCAGACACTTGCTGTCCACCTACATGAGATGAGCTACACAGAAAACTGTTTTTATTAACACATCCTAAGATAAACAAAATTAGATTCAATGCCTACTCAAATTATTTAATGTTAATGAACATCACACAGAATAATCAACTCATGTTTGAAGGGAATCACATCTTAAATATGCATCCATATGTTAAGTCTGGCTTCAAAGAGTATAAGAAATCCAAACAATTTGAGTTCAAATTTATGGGATGCACACTTTCAACACATTTGCTAAAGAAGGGAGTTGAGTATATTTTGTGTTCAGCATTATTTTCTAACTCTTTTTGTCCAATTTGTACCTCAGACTACTAAGATCTCTCTTGTTTTATGAGAAAGTCTTATCCAGACACATGGATTCAGGCTTTTGCTACTGTATTTAAACTTACACTAATATGATAGCCTCTGAAAATGATGATATGACAGTGAAATCCCTTCATCAGAGTGTAATAATGAGAAATCTTTTTTAAAAGTATTTTTAGTGCTGTGGATCTATATACATGTCTAAGAGAACAATAGCATTGACGTATTCAAAATTAAATGCATGCTAAGAAGCAAAAATTATTATTTAAGTCTCAGAAAGACATTAAAAGCCTAAAAGCAGTAAATGTTGTTTGACCTAGAGGATAAGGAAGGTTCTGCAGTGCCACATCTTATCATGGGGAACAAAAGGAGGGAGGCATTCAAGACCAACACCTCCAGAACCAGGTTGCTGCGGTTCAGATCCTACCCCTAAGACGTTGTAGCTGTGACGGTGCAAGTTACTTCACCTTTCAGACCTTCGTTTTCTCAACTGCAAAATGAGATAATAGAAGCATCTGTCTCCAAGGACTGTTTTGAGCTGCCCATCAATTATATTTAAAATGCATTCATAAGAGTTAAGATTATACATACATATTATATATTACATTATTTTATTATATAAGATTATTAGATATAACATTTCTATATGTAAATTCTAATGTATCCTAAGAATTTACGTATGTAAATATTCAGCTATTGCCAAATATGTTACACAAATGCTATACACTCCCTCTACCCCCGCTTCACCATTACTCCAGTTGAGGAAATGCTGCATTCACTGTTTTAAAGGTTTCTTCATCTTTTCTCTTCTGAAACAAGATCTGTTTATTCTTTTACATATACCTGCATTTTGCTTTAGGTGTGTGTTTTCCAAACACAGAGTGTTTGTAAACAGGGAGACAAGGCACTAAAATAATTAAAACAATTATTATAAATACTGAAGACTATCTTTGTTTTTATTTCACAGGAAAAAGTGATAGTATGTGTTTAATCATTTTCTGAAACCTCTAAGACATTTTTTAAATTTTTAAGTGATATATATTTTGTCTTATTTGACCTGTATAACGTATTGACAATGAAGTAGCATTGCATTTTTGTTGGTATGAAAATAAGATCATCTACACTCATGAGATTCTTTTAAAATGAAAGCTTATTATTTTAGAACTTTAGTAGACTTCTCAACACCTCGGTATATTCTTTTAAATATAAAAAATACAATCAAAATAGAAGTACATATGTAAAACCCTGATCTGTTTTGCTGCAGATTTCATGATTGTTATAATCACTAGTTTACTTCAATAATAGTATGATAAAAGTATTAATTCTATATTTTTATTGGCAATAATACCTTGAAAAACAGTTTCACATTGCTTTGAACGAGTTAACTGTGTATATTTCTTCAGGGAAAGATGACATGTGTCATGTTAGTGCGAACTTCTGTGTATTCTTTCTGCCAATATAACGGCATCAGTGATTGCATAGCATGTTTTGATCCAATACAGAAGAACCAATTAAGAAAGAATAGCTCTAGTTTCTAACTTGTTGTAGAAAATGGAGAGGTTTAGAAACCTCCTATTTTAGAAAACAGGATGGCTAACCATGGAAACAGAACAGCTTAATTGTATTTGAGGCAGACTGAGATGAAATCAGTACTTTCCAGATCATGTGATGAGTGCCTATTTACTAGAATAAATTGCTACTGCTGAAAGAACTATATGAAAGGAGTGTCAGAAAAGAAAAAAAAAAAAAGAAGGAAAATACACTCTCAGGTACAACATGCAGGAAAAGAAAAAAAGGGATTTCTTTCTCTTTACACTTGAAATTATTGTCAAATTATACAAAGATTCTCAGAAAGATTAGACGAAAATACTGGGCGGTATACTGGATTTAGCCTGTCTTGGAACTTACATTAGAGCTTAGTATAGATGATTACCTATTTGCTCAAGTAGTTTGAATAATTATAAATTTTTTAATGATTCTTATAAAGTCAATTGCTAATTTCTAATTTTATTGCCTTACATTTATAAAGAACATTATAATAAAAAATTTCGAATATTATGACAATCAGATATTAAAATACATATGAATAAACAAAAAGGGACTAAGAAAATACAAATGTTTATCAATCTTCATAACTCTGTGATGTACCAAGGTGTGGTATTATCATCATGGTAAGTAGTACATTACAAAATTTTCTGTGAAAGAGTTTAGTTTGAGGGACTTGTAAATATGTATTGAATGAAAATAAACAAGGCCCCTATGCCCCCGGATTCAATGTCCCTCCTCTGACAGCCTCCCCTACATGGGTGAGAAGAACAGTAGTGTCCCTCTGATGGGGTGAAGGCTCTTGGAAAGAGTACAGGGGTTTGGAGAAGTCACGCAGTAATTGGAGTAGTAGTTTTTATCTTAAAAAAAAACCAGGTCGGGCACGGTGGCTCACTCGTATAATCCCAGCACTTTGGGAGGCTGAAGTGGGCAGATCATGAGGTCAGGATATCGAGACCATCCTGATCAACATAGTGAAACCCTGTCTCTACCAAGACTACGAAAAAATTTAGGTTGGGCACAGTGGTGTGCGCCTGTAATCCCAGCTACTCAGAATGCTGAGGAATCAGTTGAACCTGGGAGGTGGAGGTTGCAGTGAGCTGAGATGGCACCACTGCACTCCAGCCCGGGCAACAGGAGGTGACTCCGTTTCAAAACAAAACAAAACAAAACAAAAAAACACACACAAAAAATCCCCTGAATGCGTTAAAAACTTCTGTCATACAGGACACAATTATAAATATAAAATATTCTGTTTATCCTTTCAGTATACATATCTTATTGACGTATGTTAAATATGTTCCACCATGGAGTCTAGCAGCTTCTCATAACCAAACAGCTTCATTGATGTTATCTCCTACCACAGGTGGATTTATGACATGACTTTTTTAACACATAACTTTTTATTACCCCAGGGGTTCCTAATCCCCAGCCCTATGTTTTGGTTTAAGTCTTTTATCTAAATAATCAAATGACCCTTACTTTGTCTCTACTTGGCTCATCAGTATCCCAAACAGTGATATGCCTGTGAGTTCAAGACTGCAGGGTTAGCATTCGCACTAAAGGGCTCTCACGAGACACTTATCTGACCTTGCATCAGTTGTTCAGCCTCTTTTCTCTCTCCTTTAATTTCTAAAACTGACAAGAAAGGGAAGCAACAGGCTTTATCTCTTTCACTTGAAGATCAAGAAAGAATAAAATTAAAACGTTATGAAGTAACACGAGGTATGTAGGAACAACAACAAAAAAAGCTGCTTTCAAAATACATTATCATTATCTACAAATAATTACAGATCACTTGATAAACAAAAATAATTAATACCAAAGGTGAATGGCCTCTTTAACTTCAAATGAAATCAAAAGATTAAAAGGCACTGTCTAAAATTAAATGATGAGAGAAATGATCACATATTTTCCGTGTATAGTTTACTTGATTTGTTTCAAAAACTGAAAGAACTAAGCAGTTACATTTTAATTTAGAGAATTTTTCTTATGTCAAATGGACAGCAATATCTTAAATTATAAGCACTTTCTAGTTTTGCTTTTTATGAAAAGAGAACAGATGAATGTCTGTCTGGCCCATTTCAATCTGTTTTCTTTTGTTGCTAGAATTATTACATTCTAAGGCAATTCTAAGCCTCAAGAAGCTATAGCTGTAACAGGAAATTAAATACAGCAATTAACCTAAGGCTACTCATAATTGATAACATAAGGCAGAATTCATGAAGTGTAGTGCCACTAATTGAAAAACAACAAATGTATAAACAAAATGTAAATAAACACAAGTCAAAAATATTCAACACAGAAAGTCAGCAAGAGAGTAGACAGGAGGCTCCTGAGACTCCCTCCTCCCACAGACACACCAAGTGAATACCCACAGGTGTATCCGTTCCCTCCCAGAGAAAGCCAGAATCCAGCTCAAAGACTCCTACATACCTGACAACTATGAAAATACATCCAAATAAACAGAAAAAGTGGAGATACACTCAGGCACTAACCACACCCGGAGCACAGCGCCTTACATTTGGAAAGAAATCCCAAATCCCAGTTTTTCCTGAGGGATAATGGGCTTGCACCACGCCCAACTTTTACCATCGCTGCAAGAGAGAAAGACTCTTAAATCACCCTGCTTGCAGAAATGGCAGGGACAGAGCATTGGGGGATTTCCCTCAAGCACAAAAACAAAGAGGAATTTGAACAGCTGGGGGTACTGTCAGCAGTGGTGGCCCCTACATCAGCCCAGCTTCTACCTTAATCCCTGGAGAGGGTTTCGCTTCACAGCAGCTTCCTGTGGTTTCCGCCTTTAACAGGTCAGCTCTGGGAGCCTACAAAGCCATAACAAAAAAAAGCCAACTCGAGTCCAAACAGGAAGCACAGCACCTCCCGGGGCCTTCTTCCCTGGCTTTGTCCAGTGCTAATCCCAGCCCTGCAGTCTCTGTGAAAACAATGGAAGTCTTCTTCCAAGAAAATTGGGAAGGACAGCACTCCTGCGCCTTCTCCCTCAGCTTGCTCTAGAGATAAACTCCTGCAATCTCTTATTGGAGGGAAGCAGAGAGACCTCTTCATGCCTTAAGGGAAAAAGGGCACTCCAGACCAGAAGTCTCCCCTGCTATGAGAGAGGGTGTTCTTGAATGCTCAAGCAGAACTGTGGGCGCTCTTTGCACCTTCTTCCCTGGCTTGACCCAGCAGTAAATACAGATCTGCAGACCCTTCTTGGAGGCTGTTTCTACATGCATCAAGCACTTCAACTTTTACAGTCTTTGCTGGGGACTGGCTCTTAAGTCACCTAGCTCTGGGAGTTGACAGAGCTCCGCACTCCTTAATCTCCTAGACCACAGGGAACAGACGGTGACTTTTAAACTTGCAAACATTCAACAGGTATCTCCTTAGGTTCAAAGTGAGCAGTCGGATCAAGAGCATAGGCATCTGTCTCAGCCCCATTCCTTGGTGTAGGGAAGAATGGATGAGAAGGAAACTCTTACTCTCGGCTTTTCTGAAAAGAAAGAACTCGAACTCGCTTCTAACACCCCGACCTCTCCAGCCACATTCCTAAGGACTGGCATCTCTCTCAAGGCAATAACACAACTTGACACTCTCTCATTTCTTGGAGCCAGTAAGAACAAAGACAGCAGGTTAGACAAATACAAAACTCAGAGGCACTTAGAATCTCTGACTGGGCTGACTAAGGAGGAGCACTGACCAGTGGAACAGGATAGAAAACCCAGAAAATAAGCTCAAGTATTTATGATCAATTAATTTTTTTCAAAGGTGACAAGAATACACAATGGGAAATGAGAGGTTTTTTTTTTTTTCAATAAATGGTGATGGAAAACTAGATATTCATATTCAGAAGAATGAAATCAGACACTGTATCACTGGAAATACAAATATCAATATCTATCTATTATAATTTTATTTTTTGAGATGGAGTCTCTTTCTGTCACCCAGACTGGAGTGCAGTGGTGTGATCTCAGCTCACTGCAACCTCTGCCTCACAGGTTCAAGTGATTCTCCTGCCTCGGCCTTCCGAGTAGCTGGGACTACAGGTGTGTACCACCACACCTGGCTAACTTTTATATTTTTAGTAGAGACGGGGTTTCAGCATGTTGACCAGGCTGATCTCAAACTCCTGACCTCAGGTGATCTGCCTGCCTCTGCTTCCCACAGTGCTGGGATTACAGATATAAGCTACCATGCCAGGCCCAAATATCAGTTTAAAATGGATGAAGAACTTAATCATAAGACCTGAAACTACAAAGCTACTTTAATAGGGAAAAAGCACAACAACTTTGGTCTGGGTAATGATTTCTTAGATGGGACTCCAAAGGTACAGGCAACAAAAGCAAAAATAGCAAATGGAATTGCCTCAAACTAAACAGCTTCTTCATAGCAAAGGAAACAACTCAGTGAAGAGAGAAACCAGATTGGAAGAAAATCTTTGCAAACTATACATCTGATGATGGGTTAATATCCAAGTCATATAAGGAATTTAACTCATGCCAAGAAAACAACCCAATTATAAATGATAAAAAGAATCTGAACAGTCATTTCTCAAAAGAAGAGATATGAATGGCCAACAGATATATGAAACATTTCTCAACATCTGCAATCAGAGAAATGCAAATTAAAGCCACAGTGGGATAGCACCACATGCCCATTAGAATGGCTATTATCAAAATGTGAACAAGTATTGGCGAGGACGTGGAGAAAAGGTAACCCTTGTACATTGTTGATGGGAATGTATATTAGTGCACCTATTTTGGAAAACACCATGGTAGTAACTCCAAAATCTAAAAATGGAATTAAGATGTGATCCAGCAATCCCACTTCTGGGTATATATCCAAAAGGAGGGAAATCTGTATGTAGGTTTCTTTTAGATTATTCACAATAGCCAAGATACAAAGGCAACGTAAGTGTCCAGGAACAGATGAATAGATGAAGAAATGCAGTGTCTATACACCACAGAATACTATATACCTTTAAAAAAGAAGGAAATTCTATCATTTACAACAACATGGATGCAACTGTAGAACATTATACTAAATGAAATAAGCCAAACACAGAAAGACAAATACAGTATAATCTTCACTTATATATGGATTCTAAAATAGTCTATCTCAGAAACAGGGAGTAGAAAGGTGAATACCAGAAGCTGAAAGGGAAGGGGAAGAATGAGAAAAGATAAAATGTGAATCAAAGTACAAGTGTTAGTTAGATTAAAGAAATGAGTTTTAGTGATGTAATGCACTGTATGGTGACCACAGATAATAATAATGTATATTTTAAAATTTCTTTAAAAAAGTTTTAATGTCCTCACCATGGAAAAGTGATAAATTGGTGAGGTGAAGGATATGTTAATTCACTTGACTGAAATTTTTTATAATGCCTACAAACGTAAAATGTCACATTGTACAGACATATATAATTACAGATATATGTAGTTATTATTTGTCAGTAAAATATTTTAATCACACACATAAAAAACGGCCAGCACACCGAAGCTTAATGGTAAAACAAAGCTATGTTGCAAATACATGTGTTACTGTAATGCTGAGATGTCGGAACTTCTAATCCTCTCATCAACAAAAACGCTCACCCATAATCACAAGTTCCTAACATTCAAAATCACTTTACCATATAGATCTTTAGCAGTAAATTGATATTAGAAAATTCAGGAAGTTGCTCAAGAAGATTGAGATTAAAAAATAATGGTATCATTGCTTTTTATCTCAAATGTTAAGACAGCAAATAAGGTGGTTTTAAATTGCTGGCAGCTTATTTGTCGCTAACAGCCTCTTCCAGAAAAACTTTGTATAGATTGGGTTGTGGGGGAATAATACTCTTTTCTCTCATTGAAAATGCTTAGAAGAACTTAAACCAGATAATACTAAGCAGACTTTGATCAATTTGCTAGAGTAGTTGTTTAAATATGATTTATATTCATTGTCTTTCCTCTGTCTTCCCTAGTTGGAATATCCCAACTAACAGATGAGTACTTAACATTATTTGTATATTATATTTTCCTTCTTATTATATATATAATTAATACATATAATATTTCATATTTAAATATTATATTATATATTTATGTATATATTTATATATTATGTAATATAGATAAATATATAATGTGATATATTTATTTATATATTATGTAATATATATAAATATATACAATGTAATATTATATTTATTTATATATTATGTAATATATATAAATATATAATACTTAAATATGAAATGTTATATATATTAATTATATATATAAAATAAGGAAAGTATAATATACAAATAATGTTAAGTACTCATCTGTTAGTTGGGATATTCCAACTAGGGAAGACAGAGGAAAGACAATGAATATAAATCATATTTAAACAACAACTCTAGCAAATTGATCAAAGTCTGCTTAGTATTATCTGGTTTAAGTTCTTCTAAGCATTTTCAATGAGAGAAAAGAGTATTATTCCCCCACAACCCAATCTATACAAAGTTTTTCTGGAAGAGGCTGTTAGCGACAAATAAGCTGCCAGCAATTTAAAACCACCTTATTTGCTGTCTTAACATTTGAGGTAAAAAGCAATGATACCATTATATTTTAATCTCAATCTCCTTGAGCAACTTCCTGAATTTTCTAATATCAATTTACTGCTAAAGATCTATATGGTAAAGTGATTTTGAATGTTAGGAACTTGTGATTATGGGTGAGAATTATATTTAATATATAATATATATTAGATATATAAATTTTATATATATTATATATTATATAAAAATTATATATAATATATAATAAATAATATATATTTATATATTATATATACTATATATAATATATATAATAAATAATATATATTTATATATTATATATACTATATATAATATATATAAATATTTATATTCATATATTATAAATATTTAAATATAAAATATTATATATAAATATATATAAGATAAGAAGAAAAGTATATATATACATTCTAGTTAAATGAAGAAGTAGGTGTAGAGACAGGACAAAAAAAATCTCTGTAACTGGTCGTGATGAGTTAGTTGTAAACACCACTGCACTCAGATCAACCAAATTTTTCTTTCTTTTTTGTTTTTTCATAAAGACAAGATCTTGCTTTGTTGCCCAGGCTGGTGCAGAACTCCAGGTGTCAAGCAATCCTCCAGTCTCTGCCTCCCAAGTGCTGGAATTACAGGTCTGAGCCACCATGCCTGATCTCTGTAAAATCTCATTATCTTTAATAAACAATGTAGATTTGTCCTAGGAAGTAATCAATAGAAGCAATGATTTAGTCACTCCTCTCAACCAAAAATGAAGTGATAATATTTGCTATTTTAGCTATTTGTGGCATAGAAAGGAACAAGTCACTTGTTTTTAAGTTAAACTAAACTGAATAAACCCAAGCCTGAGTATTCAGACTTGGATTTGAGTCAGAGAACTTACCTTTGTCTCCATTTGTCCACCTAAGCAGATATACTTACATATTTTTAAAAGGGGGAAAGGGTTTATTTGTAAAATTTGAAATCATATTTATTGGAGCATAAACACTGTGTGGTGTCATTGCATTGTTATCAATATAACAATATCTGACCTAAAGAGAAAGCTTCAGAGTCACAAGGAGTTAATTTTTTAATGTAGTCAAGGACAATGCAAATCACAAGCATTTCTTCCTGTTTCACGGTACTAAGTGGTGCTTCCTTAGAAATAAAACATAAATACACATTTTTGCCAGAGTGATTTTACAGATTATGCTATATTGTAATAGTTAATAGAGACAACTGCTAAAATTCCAAGTATTGTGAATTTCTGAATTGTCTATTAAGGGTTTTATATGGCTGTTAGTAAAATAGAGTTTTATAATACTTAATTCCAATGGACCTCAATGTAAATTCATAGTAAATGATGGATAAATGAAGGAAAGGAAGGAAAGTAGCATGGATGAATGAATGAATGAATGAATGAATTCACAGACCATGGGCTGGGTGTGATGGCTCCTGCCTGTAATCCCAACACTTTGGGAGGTTGACATGGGTGAATCATGAGGTCAGGAGTTTGAGATCAGCCTGAACAACATGACAAAACCCTATCTTTATTAAAACACAAAAATTAGCCAGATGTGGTGATGTGTGCCTGTAATCCCAGCTACTCTGGAGGCTGAGGCAAGAGAATTGCATGAACCTGGGAGGCAGAAGTTTCTGTGAGCCTCGATCATACCACTCTACTCCAGCCTGGGTGACAAAACAAGACTCCGTCTCAAAAAAAAAAAAAAAAAAAAAAAAAAAAGAAAAGTTGATAGACCATAAATGTCACTGCTATCTGACTACAAGTTGCTACTTCAATTATAGTAAGTAAAAGTAACCATGATGGTAATAATATGGGGAAAGACTAGACAGAGACATAGTGAAAAAATTAATCTCAGTGTTAGATACTAAATTGTACATCAACAGGGGATGCATTAAAAGGCATCAAAATATCTAAAGAAGACAAAGAGGAAAAAAACAGGAATAAAATTTGTAATTATAGTTAACTGAACTGCTTGACTTCTACCTCTAACTTTTCAAATAAGAGGAAAATATGCTTTATCTATGCACAATGTAGTAGGATCAACTCCTTGGCTTTTAAAAAAAACTGAGTAATCAGAAATAATTCAATTCATAAAAAAACACTGATACAAATTCAATCTCAGCTTAATACAATATTAGAATAATATCAACATAAATAATAGCTTCTGCGTAGTGGGTAACAATGATAGGTAATTTCATTTTAATTAAATGTCAGTATGAAAATTCTATTCGTATTTATTATGCTAACTATGCAGACCATGTACCAAACAGAACAGAAACAGCAGTTTGAATGTGTTATTTCCATTCAAAGATACTGTACCTGCTGGCATTCTGATTAGTGTTTACTCATTTTAGCATTAAAAATACCAAGGTTAATTTTTTGACACACTGTGTAGTACTATCAATATTATATAAAACAAACATACAGAAAAGTAATTTGCACAGTCATTACACAATGACATATTTGCACTAGCTCTATGTCACAATTATGTTTTGATAGCAGCAAAGAAATTTCTTTGTATTTAGTTCAAATTGTTAAATTCTATTTCCCACCCCCCGCCACCTTTTTTTTTTAAAAAAAAAAAAAAAAAGAGTCCCGCTCTGTCGAATAGGCTGGAGTGCAGTGGCATGATCTCATTTCACTGCAAACTCTGCCTCCCATGTTCAAGCAATTCGCCTGCCTCAGCCTCCGAGTAGATGGGATTACAGGAGCCCGCCACCACACTGGGTTAATTTTTGTATTTTTAGTAGAGACAGAGTTTCACCATGTTGTCTAGGCTAGTCTCATACTCCTGAGGGCAGATGATCCACCTGTCTCGGCCTCCCAAAGTTTTAGGATTACAGGCGTGAGCCACTGTGCACTCTTATTTCCCCTTTCTTAACAGAACTCTGACTTAGAATTAGCGTGAAGATGAGAAGGCCCATGAAATGGTTTTGAGTTCGACTTGCTGCTGTCAAGACCACTGGCCTCTAAGATGCCTTAGTGCGAATGAAAAAAATGCACCTCTATGTTGCTTGGGAGCCCTTCATTTTCAGCTCACTCATACTCCCTAAGCAGGGACCCCTTCTTCAGGGCACAGCCTACATAAACACATATGGCAGCCCCAAGAGCACTGTTAAAACAGTTGGAGGAAACATTTTAAGGATTTTGCTGGAAGGTCAGCAAAATCCTTCAACATGGCTCCTTCCAAAGTTAAAACAGGAGATGTATCTAAGATTTCAATGGTCAGTGAAGACATCTTAAAATTATTTTAACCAAAACAATGTCCTTGATCATTTCCAATAATGAAAAGGTGTTTCTTCTCATATCTAGTTCTCTCACCTGCACTCAATATTTAAAACTGAGCCCAGTATAATGGGTTTAAAAGATAGTCTAGTGTTTGCTGTATAAAGTTTCAGTTAAGCAACAGGAGTAAGTTAACAGAACTGCTGTACAATAATCTGCCTATGGCTAACATCAGTGGATTCTGAATTTAAAATTTTAAGAGGGTAGATATCATGTTGTGTTCTTACTACAATGATGAAAAAAAAAACTGATGTTTTGTATTTACTTTAAAATAATGTTTAGAAACTGACAGAAAGTACATGATTTGAGACTGGCAAATTATTAATAACTGTTTTAGTCGAATGAGTGTTTATTATATTATGCTCTCAATTTTTTTTCATGTTTGAAAACAGATTTGAAAGCTATGCCTAAGTGTTATTTCCTATAGTGTTCTTTCCTCTTGTTTCTCCATCACTTTTGATTTTCTCAAACCCTTTGTGAATCCCTATCCACGCCTCCCATAACACATGCATTGAGGTATGCATGCATGTGTCTGCGCACACACACACAATCGTGGATGTAGTTTCTCTATATCTAAATCTCAATACCATTACTTCAGTAACTATTACTTTAGATTTAATCATGTACTTACCTGTTTCTACCAGCCAACAGCTGTGTCTGCTATACTGTGAAAACCTGGTAACACTTGTTGAATAATACATTTATTACAAAGGTCATGTTTTTATTGGGATAACTTTTTCACCTGTTTGAATATGAAATATCCTCCAGAGATAAATTTCTAGTAACAGAAATACAGTATATGTTTATAATAAAAAAGTAATAACATAGTAATAATACGATGATGATGATGATGATGATGATGATGATGGTGATGGTGGTGGTGGTAAGAGCTCTACATTCATATATTTTGTGGCTGGAATTGTATGATTTGGGCCACATTTTATTCTGAGCTTATGCTCCGGACTCAAGGGGCCATATACTGTGCTGTTGAAGGGTTCTGCATCTAATGTCAAACTCTCTTTTCATATCTCAACTCCAACACTTTTTAGATACTCAATATTTTGCAAATTACTTGAGTTTTTGCTTCATATTTTTCCTTCCATAAATCTTGGAGAATCTTTGTTGAGATTAAATCTGTTAATATATATCAAGCATTTAACACTATCTCTGAAATACAATAGACATCAAATGTTTCAGCTATTAATATTTCTACCATACAATAGGCACTTAAGGTTTTAACTAAGTGAATGAAGGATCACATATATAAACCATTTTGACTAACTTAGTTGACAATTTATATCCTTAAATATTACCTTACCAAACTGATGTATACAGAAGTTGAGATTGTCTAAATATTTTAAATCACCTATAAATAATAACATAACAAGCATCTATTATCTGGGACTGAAAAGGGGTGGGCACATTTTAAATATTTAAATCTTTTCATTTTGTCATGTAGCAAAAATATTGTATATGATGCCTTAAAATTTTGCTTTTCAGAAATTACTTGTCCTATCATTTTGTCATTAATTATATTTTTTCTGTACACTAAAAATTATCCACTACAACCACTGACAAACTACTCAGGATAATGTTCTATTCTTGTGGAAAATGGTCTCCCCTTAGTTTTTCAGAAAGAGTGAAAGAAGAGTTGTCCCTTTTCCAAGTCCTAAGAGGTAGCTCAAAGAGGAAATTGTTGGAAATGAGGAGGGAGTTGGAACTCACAACTCACCCATAATCATTCCTCTTTTAGTTAGTGAACAAGAGTTTTACCATCAGCCTCCTTCAGGATACTACACCAACTTCCTTGGCTACTTCCATACCCAGGACACAGGCTGTCCCTCTTGTGCTTATGTTTGTTCCTTCCAGAAACTTCCTTGTACCGCAGTGAATGTATATGTGCATTTATTTTGAGATCGTTCATGTGACTTTGGACAATATAGGCATTCAGTGGTTTTTAAATGATACCATGTATGTCTTCTTAATGGAAAGAAGATAAATAATTTTCTGTAAAACAAATTATGGAAGAGGCCTTCTTTTCTTCTATTCTCAAATTAATCCTGATTCCATTTCACAGTGTTTCAAATTAAGGTGCATAGGCTCCAACAGGTTTTGGAAATGTCATTAAAATTTACCACACTACCCCTAATTGTATTATTACAAACAACATTTACTTTATTTCTTATTCCCTGCCATTATGATCTAACACCTGCTTTGAATTCTCAGCAGGTAGCCTTGCATGCTTTTCCTCATCTCTAACTTAATACTCTACTTACTTCTCCCTAAAAACAAATGCATTCCTAAAGGTTTCACATAAGTCATACCCCCTCCATAATGTGGAATATACTAGGTTGTTAATTCCTGGGCCTGCTGCACTGGCTCATGCCTATTATCCATGCATTTTGGGAAGCTGAGGCAGGAGGACTGCTTGAGGCCAGAGTTTGTGACCATCCTGGGAAAAAGGTGAGTCCTTGCGTCTACAAATATTTAAAAATTAGCTGCATGGTGGCTCATGTCTGCAGTCCTAGCTATTCAGAGGCTGAAATGGGAGCATTGCTTGAGCCCAGGAGTTCTAGGCTGCAGTGAGCTATGATTGTGCCACTGCACTTCAAGACTCCAACTCTAAAATAAATAAATAAATAAATAAATAAATAATCATTGGCTGTGAGACTTTTTTCTACTTAACAATAATATTGATAGTAATAACTGCCATACAATTGTGTACAAAGGAATTTGCTAAGAACACTGAGCCTATTATTTCTATATATTTTTTTGTTTGTGCTTTGTTTTTTAAGACAGAGTTTTGCTCTTGTAGCCCAGGTTGGAGTTCAGTGACATGATCTCAGCTCACTGCAACCTTTGCCTCCTGGGTCCAAGCAACTCTCCTGCCACAGCCTCCCAAGTAGCTTGATTACAGGCATGCGCCACCACACCTGGCCCATTTTGTATTTTTAGTAGAGATGGGGTTTCACCATGTTGGCCAGGCTGGTCTGGTCTCAAACTCCTGACTTCAAGTGATCCACTCGCCTGGGCCTCCCAAAGTGCTGGGATTACAGGAGTGAGCCACTGCACCTGGCTGTAGTATTTATTTCAATATTCACAATGGAATTCTGAAGTAGTGCATATCATCTATATTCCAAGGAAACTAAAAGGTAAGTAAATTTGAGCTCAGCTGGAGGCGCTAGCCTCCAAACTCAATTCAGACTGCCTGTCAAGGGTGTGTTCTTCCATTCCTCATATTAATTAACACATCATTCTTCTGTAAGAGATCACATCCTTATCACTCTTATATTCACCACCTACAGTGCTGGACCAGAATTGTCCAAGAGCAGAACTGTGTAATCTACTTTCTCCAGTGTTGAATATGCTTTCAAAAACATACATCAAACATATTCACAGTAGATCACACATTCGGGTAGATTTTGTGAAACATAAATTGATGAACTAGGGAACAAACAAACAAAGCTAAACTCCAAATTCCCTGATAGCCCCACATCTGGACAGAAAGCTGTGCAACCTTGTGTCCCTCCGTCCATCAGAAGTTTAGGCAAAATTGCCTTGAGACCCTGCAGTTACTGCAATTTTATAGATGATACATGTCAAATCCTTTTCAAACTTTCCTAAGGCTTTTCAGGGTGTGGGGCTGATTTATTTACTAATGATATCTTCTGTTTCTTGAGCTGAGCTACTGTACATCCTTTTTTATGCTTGAGTGCATAGTCTTCTATAAGAAAACCCTCTCACTCCAAGCACTGTGAGCTGTATAGACTGAAGATTGAAGATTCCTAAAGAGACACAGAACAATAACTAATAATAGCAAACAAAACAAACAAAAACCACATTCAACTGGCAAATAGTGGCTCCTCACAAAGTCCCAGACTGTCTTTTTCTCTTGTCCTTCCTTGCCCTGTTCTTCTCTGACTCTACCTCCTGTTTTCTGTAAGAAAACCAATAGTTTCCTTTCCTTATATCATAGAAGGATCATTGCTTCCTTTTGGTATGTTAATGGTGGAAATAATGTTCAATCATTACTATGACTGAACAGAAATCATAGCTCAGGAATTAAAATACTTTTACTTCTTGGCATTTACTATCTCCTTGAAAAGTAATATAAAAGAAATACTATTCTATTGTTTCTATTAATATTAGAATAACAAAGAGAGAGAGAGAGGGAAAGAGAGATATAATACCTGCTATAATCTTTATTCAAAAGAACTCAGTACTTAGCTGATCTATTTTTTAAAAATAAGAACTTTTTAGCTTTCTGAAAATCTGAAAATTAAGCTTTCATATATATATATATATATAATTTTTAAATTGTGTACATTTTCATCTCATCTGGATCTTGGTACTTTAGATTTATGTGACAGGGTGACAAACAGGCCATTATTTGCAGCTTTATTATTTATACTACAATATGTGGCCAAATTAATTTATATTGTTTGCATTGTTAATTACCAGGACAAAGCAAAAATGTGTGTTGTCCTGGGTGTTGGGACAACCATGCAATAACCAATATCCAAAAATTTATTAGGCAGCATATTTCCTCAATGTCATGATAGAACATTAGGAATCCAACCTCCTGAAATCTGCTACCTGAAATTAGAAAAGCCTGGAGCTCTCTAAATCCCCAAGAGAAAACTCCTGCTTTTGTAACTCTAATATATCTGTTGCCTGATGCTCAACAAGTCAGTACATGAGACACCAGGTTGCAGCAAAGAAGGGGGTTTACTTGTAGGGTAGCCAAGGAGGAGGCAGGAGGAAACCTCAAACTCATCACCCAGGAGAGTCTGAAAGTAGGGTTTTTACAGGCTTTGAAGGAGGCCAAAGCATGGAGATCATTAATTGGTTGAAGAGTGTGGGGTGAGGTCAATGGGGAGATAAAGAAACTATTCTCATGTGACTGGGTTCCTCTGTGGGTGTCTTTAAACTGGTCGAGGGTCAGGTGTTCTGCTGGAATTTAGGATCTGCTTAAGTAATTCCTAAAAAGCCTTGTGATTCCAACATCAGAGACCCTACCTATCTCACATCAGAATCCTATCTATAGGAGCAATGGGGATGCAATTGGTCAGTATCTAGTGCTGACTTGGATAACAACGAAGTGGGTCAAAATGCAGCCTGACTAATGCTTATTCATATGTACATTTCTGTCTAGAATTCTTTCTAATCCTGTGAGGACAGCTTCACTTTGCTCTGTCAAGCATTCTACAGCAAAAACATTTAATAGGGGAAAATGAAATCATTTATGTGCATTTATTTTATATTATTATACTTGGTAAGTTTTGGGGTACATGTGCAGGTTTGTTACATAGGTATACACGTGCCATGGTAGTTTACTGCATCCATCCCCCGTAATCTACATTAGGTATTTCTCCTAATGTTATCCCTCCCCAATCCCCTTACTCCCTGCTATCCCTCCCCTAGCACCCCACTGCCCCCAACAAGCCCTGGTGTGTGATGTTCCCCTCCCTGTGTCAATGTGTTCTCATTGTTCAACACCCACTTATGAGTGAGAATATTCAGTGTTTGGTTTTCAGTTCAATTTAAAATGTTTTTCTATATATCATCTATGAGTATTTGGAAGTGTTACAATGAACAAATGATGGAAATAGTATTCAATCATTACTATGATTGACAGTAATTATAGCTCAGGGATTAAAACACTTTTACTTCAGTTTGCTGAGAATGATGGTTTCCAGCTTCATCCATGTCCCTGCAAAGGGCATGAGTAAGCTTTTTTTGTTTTCATTTTTAAAACTTGTGTCTGCTTTCAGGATAATAATTCTAAACTTTCTGGAATGGGAACAACTGAGCTAGATCTACAAGACTCATGTAACCAATATCTTTTAAAAATAGGCAAAATGTTATGTATTTATTTTTAAAAGGTAGGAAAATCCATCAAAACATTTTTTTCTTTTATTAGCAAGAATATTATATATTTTAATGGAAGAATGGGGTTATGGTATCTATTTAGATTATCGCATATTTTAGATTTTAATTATTTTATCTAATCTCCTAAAAATTTGAATACTCTGGGAGAACAATTCCCAACCTAAATTTGAGGCATGGTGCTTATTTACAAATATCTTTATGACCATTGTTATAAAGATCAGCCAGCCTAGAAAACTAGAAGTGTAGAACCACCACCTGCACCCTGAATACATGCTTTTGCAGGAAAAATAAAAAAAAACAAAAACAAAAACAAAAACAAAAAAAAAAAAAACAACAAGTTTTGCGCCTCTAACTTACAAATCCATTTTCTCTCTCCCTGAGGCTGGCAATACAAATAACAGTCCTGGATCTTATACCAGACTGTCAAATTCATTTTTCTATCTTCAGTACAGGGACTGACTCATAGTACATGTTCCATATTGTTGGCTAAAACACAGAGATTATGACTGACCGCATTGTTTATTTTTAGATGTAAACTTATAACTTTCTGTGTCTACTTAAATTTGGAATTATTTAACTGAGAATGCAGTCAACTCAATTGCTTTCATCTTGATGGTAATTTTGTATATGTAGATGAAAAAATAAAATCCGTATATTTTATAATTAATTGCTTAATGGCTAAAAGTAGTAAATAAAACCATATAATCTCTTAATGGAAGTTTCAGTTACAAATTCTTTGGCAAATAAAAATTAAATTACGATTTTAATGACTTAGAGTCCTCAAATTGTACTTAAAAAACAAATTGCTATATCACATCTCAATATGATTGATAACTTTCTAGAATTAACTCAAAACATGGATAAATACATAAACTATGAAATGATGACTACTTCAATCTCAAGTGAGTTTAATTCTCTAGGGTTCAGCCTTCGATTCTGAATAGTAATCAAAAAATAAAAGTCTGTAATGATAAACTCAAAAGTAAAATCATCATTATCAATTAAAATGTAAACCAATGGCGTAAGTGAAAGTATCTCAATTATGTAAGATCTCAATTATATAAATACAGGGCACTGACAAGTATGTTAATCATGTATCGTTGCATTAGTTAACCTAACAACCACACCAGGTTTCCATAAGGAGAAAACTTTGGATCTGGGCCAACTGATACTGGCTGACTATGTGGTCCACCCTTCTGAAGGGGTAGTTAGCCTGTTAGCATCCTCTCTTCTTCCAGGGTACCTTTCCCAAAGGGCAGAGTCCAAATATCCTTTCATCTCATTAATCCCTTGCACAGTCTGGCTGGGTAGGCCTTCGTAAAAGTTATTTGAATTTCTTGGTTCTGGCCATATAGTGAAGCTTTAAATTTTTATGGATGCTTAAGATGAATGACTGACTGTTTAATTCAATTTTGCTTAAGGCACTAAATTTACAAAACCATTAACTCGAATTTACAAAGAACTTCTCCACTTTGTGATTCTGTTGAGTTGTCCCTCAGCTCTAATCACTAGCCAGAAGGGAAAGCCCAGTCTGGAGAGTGCAGGAGTGAATGAAGACAAATTTCTTACAGGGCTGATTTTTTTTCACTCTTATCAAAGGTGTCACAGAAATCTTTTCAGAAACTGCCATCAGCACCCTTTCTAAAACAACTTTTTGGTGGCTTGTATGTGGAAATTTTGAAAGACAGCCCCTACACTTCCACTTTTTAAAATGATTAGGGAAAAGGCTTTATTAAAAAAAAAAAAAAAAAAAAAAGAACAAGCTTACATTATGAAATGTCTCCATGTTGATATTTTTTACCTTTTAAATTGTTTAGAAATTATTTTTTCTAGTTTCTGAGGGTACGTTAACAGGTATTTTTCAAATTAGGTAATTTAGAGGAATCCAAAAAAACCCAGCAAGCACTAAGCAAACCAAACATAAAATAACAATGCAAAATTAAATGAGAGCATCCCAAACCATATATACCTCTATTTGTCAAAGTTCTAGAGGAGACTGTTAAGTCCTTGCAAGATGGCAGCACTGTTGTCAAGCCATTACGAACTCTGTATCCTGCACAAATGCCTCCAGATGGCTTCCTGGAGCCTGAAAGTCTGAAACAATAAGAAAACCACAAAGAAGGACAACAGGTTCCTGTTCCAGCCAACCCACCAACCCACTGAGTCAACACCAACCAACCCTGAGCTGTAACTCTCCACTTGCTGCCCCCAGCCTATAAAGCTTGCTCTGCCCCCCACCTCCATGATGACTCCTTTTTCAGACTCAGCCTGCTCATGCTGGAGTAAATAAACAGGCTTGTTGCTCACACACAGCCTGTTTGGGTTGCATCTTCAATCAGATGCACGCTTAACAGAGATGAATGGGATAGACTCGAAGTTACTGTCTCCTAAGGGAAAATTCATGGTCTGTAAGTCAAACGTACTAGTGCACTTAGTTACTGAATGTTAATGATCTGTCAAGATACAATAGTGTATATTTTTTCAGAAGCATCCTTCATTATAAACAGGTTTTCCATGAGAGTGGTATTTTCATGTGGCTAGCCAGCTCTGGACTTGAAACAATCAATAAACCATTATAGAAGCCTAGGTCAAACTATTAATTATACAGAGTGATTTTCTTATCCATTTTTATTAAATGTGATAAAAGATAATTGATTCAGATCTGAAACTGAACAACTCCAGAAAAAAATATCCAACAGAGTTTTCACTGGATATAGTCTCATAAATATAAATTTTTTTCTGGAAATTTCTAGGTTCATGACATTATACATTTTAAAATGAAGTTATTGTGCTTCTAATCTATATGAAGAATTTTCACTGTTTCATTTGAACCCAATTTTATTTCATTCATTTTTTAAAATTTTAAATTGATAAATTATAGCTGTATATGTTCATGGGACACAAACTGATGTTATAATTTGTGAATACAATGTGGAATAATTAAATCAAGCTAATCAACATGTTCAACATCTTAAATACCATATTTTATGATGAGGACATTTGAAATTTATATTCTTAGTGATTTTGAAGTATACAATATGTTCTTTACTGTATTCACTGTACTATACAATATATCCTAAAGAATAATGTATTTCTCTTGTGTAATTACCGCTTTGTACCCTTGACCATCATCTCCTGATTCCGCTCTCCCCCAGCAATAACCACCATTCTACTCTCTGCTTCTTTCCATGTGATTGTTTCAGATTCCACATATATGTGAGAGTATAATGTATTTGGTTTTCTGTTCCTAATTTATGTTAGTTAGCGAAATGTTTTCCAATTTCCTCTATATTGTCGCAAATGACAACTTTTTAGAAAAGCTGAATAGCTTTCCATCATGTACATATACCACATTTTCTTTATTCATTCCTTCATGGACACATAGGTTGATTCCATAACTTGGCTACTAACAATAATGCTGCAATAAACATGGGGTGCAGATATTTCTCCAACATGCTGATTTCCATTCCCAGTGTATACCCAGTAATGGGATTGCTCAATGGTATGGTAGATTTTTTTTTTTTTTTTTTTTGAGATGCAGTTTTATTCTTGTCACCTAGGCTGGAGTACAATGGCAAGATCTCTGCTCATTGCAACCTACGCCTTTTGGGTTCAAGCAATTTTAGTACCTCAGCCTTCCAAGTAGCTGGGATTACAGGCACCCACTACCACACTCAGCTAATTTTTTGCATTTTTTGTAGAGATGGAGTTTCACTGTCTTTGCCAGGCAGGTCTTGAACTCCTGATCCCAAGTGATCCACCCACATCAGCCTCTCAAAGTGCTGGGATTACAGGTGTGAGCCCCTGCGCCCAGCCTGGTGGTTCTATTTTAAGTATTTGAGGAACCTCTATACTGTTTGGTATTATGGTTGTACTAATTTACATTCCCATCAACAGTGAGTTAGGAGTTCTTCTCTCCACATTCTCACCAATACTTGTCCTCTTGTTTCTTTTTGGTAACGCTCATTGTTTTAAAAATTTATATTTTAAATCTGTGGTAAATGTGCAGGATGTGCAGGTTTGTTACAGAGGTAAACATGCCAGGATGGTTTGCTGCACCTATCAAAAAGAACAAGATCATGTCTTTTGCAGAGTCACAGACAGATCTGTAAGCCATTATCCTCAGCAAACTAATGCAGGAACAGCAAACGAAGCATCTCATGTTCTCACTTCTAAGTGGGAGCTGAGCGATGAGAACACATGGACAGAGGAAAGGGACAACAGTCATTTTAACAGGACAGAGGTGATATCTCATTGTGGTTTTCGTTTGCATTCTCTGATAATTAACAATACTGAGCATTTTTTCATATACCTTTTGGTCATTTTGTGTCTTCTTTTGCATAAATGTTTGTTTAGCTCCTTTGCCCATCTTCTAATCAAATTATTTGGTTTCTTTCTAGATATTTGTTTCAGTTTCTTATATATTTGGGAAATTAGCCTCTTTTCAGACGTGTGGCTTGCAAATCTTTCCAAATCCATAGGGCTGTCCCTTCAAGTTGTTGTTTTTTAGGTGCACAACTTTTTATTTCGATGTAATCTCGTGTCTATCTTTACTGTTATAGCTTATGCTTTTGGGGTCAAATTCAAAAAAATAATTTCCCAGACCTATACCTCATAGATGTTCACAAGTTTTTCTAGTAGTTTTATGTCATAGATCTTATGTATAAGTCTATTGGCTTTTTAAAAATTATAGATATCTGGTTCTTTCAATAATGGGAAAATAATTTTAATTTTTTAAATCTATTCTTTCTGTTGCTACTCATTTGGTGCAGACCTATGTGTGAAGTAGTTAAGCAGGTGTTGAGATTTGATAACTTCCCTGCTGTCAGCTGTTTATTGAGCATGGGACAGCAAACTTTTTCTGTAAAGGTCTAAGTAGCAAGTATTTTAGGTTTTATTGGACACATATGGCTTCTGTGGCCACCACTCAACTCTCTCAAGATAATATAGACAATAAATAAACAAATGACGATGGCTGTGTGCCAATACACCTTATTGGCACTCAAACATGAATTTCATATAGTTTTCATGCATCATGAAATATTATCCTCCTTTTATTCTTTCAATCATTTAGAAATTTAAAAATCAAGGGCTATACAAAAGAGCACCTGGCTTCATGTGGCCCATGGGATGCAGTTTTCAGGCACCTGGTTTGCAGTATTAAAAGACGGAAGACTTTTTTATATGATTTCTATTTTTTATTAGGAAATATTCTCCTCTTCTCTGAAGTTTCATAAACTTATTTCCTAGAAAAATCTTAAGGCTTTATTGTCAAGTATTTATTTCACAAACATATTCATTATTTTTTATCTTAGTATAGTTAGATTCTAATTGATGTAACTGATTCTGGGAAATGGAGAAAAGCAGAATGAAATGAAACATTTTGTACTTGGCAAGGGAACTCTACTGCAATTTCTGTTGCCTCAGTGTGAAAAAGAAATTATGGCATTATAGGAAAAACAGCTTTTGAAGCTAAGGCAACCAATACATATCAATAAAACAAATCTCAGCTACTTTACTCCAATATTTTGCTATACTGTGATGATATTCTTGGCATTGATACAGCAATGAAAACATTTGAGTAGATTTGGGGAAACATAGGGATACTATATGTTTAATTTAAACATGCAGATAAACTCAGTTCATTAGTCTGAACTTCTTATGTGATAAATTAAAAACTTGAGGTTCAGAGTGTTTAAGTAACTTACCCAAGAAAACACACATACTTTCGACCTAGTTTTTTCTGATTTCAAAATACATGCTTTTTGCAGTACAACTGACTTCAAAGATGGTGATACAAATATATTTTCTCAGAAAGAAGCAAAAAACTAAACATCTCAAGTTTTAGTTCACAAGTAATTAATGACAATTTAATTGGAATATAAAGTGTTTTCACTGCATTTTAATAAATAATTAACACCGGTATAGAAACAGCTTTGCTCTGCTTGAAAATTGTGAATTGGCAGATAAGCTTTTTAAAGAACCAGCTTAAGAAGACAGTACCTTGAAGAACTATTTCTGAATTCTGTCCTCATGGAAGTACTCTGGAATTTATTTGCTCTCTGTGACTGAAGTTAGGAAAGCATGCACTAAACTGAAGGTTAAGAGGGGATTCATGTTCAAGTAGAATTGAACTGACTAACATCTAAGGTTCACTGTCATGCTGGTTTTGGAAATGAAGCCATAAAAAGTTACCCTGGTCTGGGGGCGTGCTGCCCTGTGTTGCTCAGGCAGGTCCTGGACTCCTGCTCTCAAGCAACCCTCCCACTGTGGCCTCCCAAAATCCTGGGATGAAGGATGTGAGCCATACATCATTAGGTTACGTATGTAATTACTAATTATTATAGTTTGATACTTTAAACTTATCATGTATACAATAGATAAAATTCTTATTTTTCCTTATTCTGCCAGCAATCTTCCAAGTGATATGATTTTAAAGTTTTCATTTGTTAAACTAATAATAACCAAGCATAAGTGAAAAGTGGTTGTATTAGCTCCATGTTTATTGCCAAACACAAAATAAATATTGGAAATATTTAAATAATGAAATTGACAATGTTTCAGAATGTTTGACAGAAAAATATTTTGTACAAGGAT
The DNA here is from genome assembly GCF_048565385.1 of Saimiri boliviensis. Classification (NCBI taxonomy): domain Eukaryota; kingdom Metazoa; phylum Chordata; class Mammalia; order Primates; family Cebidae; genus Saimiri; species Saimiri boliviensis. The sequence goes on from NC_133458.1 coordinate 12,041,336, forward strand.
TCATCTCACCTTCATATGTTTCTGCTCTAGAATACAAAATGAGATAATTTCCTACGATAAAATTTATTTTTTGGTAAAACAGATAGTACGTGTGAAATTTTTATTTTCCTGATGAAAGAGTAAATTAGAAGGAGGATAAATTTTAAATATGATTTGGAATGTAAATGATCTTTTGCTGAAGGCTGAAATTGCTCATATTTAATAAAGAGTACCCGTGCAGACAGCAGGGCTTCATTTGACTTGTACCTGGTGATTTTATAGCACAATGGTGAATTATGAAAATTAGTAAAAACACACTTAGGTACAGCACTTTTAAAATAATTTCATTCAAAATTTTAAAGGAAAATAATAATCATGACAGAAAAATCCATTAAGGCGGAGGAAAAATTAAACATAAACAGTCAATATTTTGTCTATTAATTCCCATGAAATGGATTAAAAGAAGGTATGTAGCTCAGTGTAACTCTTTGCATTCTACATTTTAAATATCTTCGGTTTCTCCAAGAAAAATTATGTTTTGTACCATGAATCAATGCTTTATAAACATAAAATATGCCTTCTTAACTTTGTTCATTTAAGTTTACTCTTTGTCTAAGGAGAAGAGAGAAACTATGCACCAAGGTCAATGGAAATAAGCAGCCATTTCTTCAGACGTTACATTTGTTCTCATTTGTCTGAGGGAGTGGTCAAACCTATGGAAAAAGATGTATCAGTTTGCCAGGCACTGTGGCTCAGGCCTGCAATCCCAGCACTTTGGGAGGCTGAGGCAGGTGGATCACTTGAGGTCAGAAGTTCAAGATCAGCCTGGCCAAAATGTTGAAACACTGTCTCTACTAAAAATACAAAAATTAACCAAGGTGGGAGTGGGTATCTGTAATTCAAGCTACTCTGGAGGCTGAGGTAGGAGAATCTCTTGAACCTGGGAGGCGGTGGTTGCAATGAGCCTAGAGTGCACCACTGCCCTCCAGCCTGGGGAACAAAGCTTGACTCAGCAGGCTGGTCTCAGACTCCTAGTCTCAAGCAATCCTCCCACCTAGGCATCCCCAAATCCTGAAATTGCAGGTGTGGGCCTCTGCTCCTTGCCCAAAACAAGTTCTTTATGACTTGCTTAAGTATAATTTTAAGAGGTAAGAGAAAAATCAATACAAACTTAAATTTTTGAAGACAACTATTTTGATACTTCTACTTATGCAGATGTAGCATTTACAAAACATGTAGAGATGTCTTTTTCCAGGTAAGATAACAGTTATTTTTAACACAAAGCTAGACTTCCAAGCCTCAAATGAGATATCTTTTGGTCCTTTCTGTATGAACAGGAACTTTTATCTAAGCAGTAAATTTCTAGTAAACTTGAACATTACTTTGTTTGAGATTCTTGCCATACAAACTCTATGTGGTCAAATATATCTAAACATATTATCTCCATCTAGGCAGTATCTGTGTATATAAGCATACTTTGCTTAGTTGGAAGCTTATGATTAGAAGTCACAAGCCTTAAGAAAAGATGAGCCTCTGTTGAAAGCTCCCTCCCTGCAGCATTCAGCTTTATCCTGAGGTCAATATGAAGGTAAGAAAGGGTTGGAAAATAAGCTCATATCTTTTCAAACAAGAATTGTGGGGGGAAAAATTATAATATGTCTTCAGAACACTAAGGAGAAGTTGCCCCTACAGGCAACCTGTTAAGTTCAGCAGGCTTATCTGCCTCTCAGCACCTGCCTAAGTCAGCCTCAATATTTGCCAAGCAAGCCTTCTAATGCTAATTTAATGTCCCAGTGGGGACACCTACTTTGAAGAGATATTTCCAATGTAAATTATTAAATTGATCTTATAGCACACAAATTGATCTCATGTGAATTTCAGCAGTATGAGTCATCCCTCCTTCCCACTCCCCAGAAAGACCAGATATTGTTAGCTTATAAAAGGCAGAAAAAATAATTTAAAAACATTTTGTTCTTTAGAATAAGGTGGTAACAACAGAAATTTCCCCTTCTACCTTATTTGCTTTTTCTTTAAATTCACATTTATTTTGCACTTACTTTTAGATGACTCTTAGCAATACTTGCTCTTCTTACTAAGGTTGTTCTGTTTGCTCTGGAGGGATGCTCTTATTATCTGGTTTTCTGGGGATCTGTGTTTGTTCATTTGCTTTGTTTTTGATTTTTCGCCCTTGTTGCCCAGGCTGGAGTGCAATGGTGCAGTCTCAGCTCACTGCAACCGGCACCTCCTGGGTTCAAGTGATTTTCCTGCCTCAGTCCCCCCATCCAAGTAGTTGGGATTAGAGGCATATATCACCACTCCTGGCTACTTTTTTTTGTATTTTAGTAGAGACAGTGTTTCTCTATGTTGGTCAGGCTGGTCTCAAACACTCCCTGACATCAGGTGATCCACCTGCCTCAGCCTCCCAAAGTGCTGGGATTACAGGCATGAGCCACTGTGCTCAGCCCTATATTCTGATTATTGCATATAGATTTAAGGAAATGCCCTGGGTTAAGTCAAGACTGAAGGACAATCACTTTCCACAGTCAGGGAGGCAAACAGAGGAAGGTTCATGAATCATGGCTCTGTTTCTGTCCGGGTCAGATGAGGCCAGACAAGAAAGGCCCTTGAAGTTGCATTCAGAATTTGGGCTGTTGTCTCAGGAATGATAGGAAGCCATTCAGGGGTTTTTTAACAGGGAGTGGCAAAATCACATTTTTGTTTTGGAAAGAACATTCTGACTGAGTATGAAGAATGATGTGTTGAGAAAAGCAAAGTTCTTAATGGTTTGGTAAATTGCCCTAAAGACAACAAAAAAGGGTAGACTGGTCTCTGCAGAAGTTTCTATTGCAAAGACTTAGCGTAACTAAGTAGAATGTACCTCGATGAATTTACCGCTGTCTAGCTTTGTACAGTCACCAACAAGTTGATTGAACTCAGTTCTTATGATGGAGGTTTTACGTACAATCAGTGAAACATCAGAAGTAAGGGGAGAGAGAGAGAGAGAGAGAGAGAGAGAGAGAGAGAGAGAGAGAGAAGCCATCATTGTTCCTGTTTTACAGAGGAAGGAACTCAGATTCAGATTAAGACTCAGATAAAGCAGACAATTCTCCCAAGTGACAAAGTTAGTTAGGGGTTAAAATGAGCACATTTTCTCTCTCTGATTCCAAATCTCCCATGCTTTCCCCACCTCAGCACATAGCCTTTGTATTAAGAAACTCAGCTGCCCATGAACCAGAGAGTTTCCCAATAAACGAAGCACTTGGGAAACTCCAACTCCCTGAAAGAAAAAGATAGAAAGGCAGAGACATACACACAGAGAGTGAGTGAGAAGGAAGGGATGGAGGAAGGCGGAAAAATAAAGAAAACTTTAACCTGGTCAATGTAAACTCTAGTCTATTATTGACCCTAACTTGTAAATTTTGACACTTCCACTCCCAAAGGGAAAAATAATATTTATTTTCCAAAGATTCACACTTTATCTAGAAATGGTTCCCTTCTTAATGAAATGGTTCCCTTCTACATGTTTTCTCAGTGGTGTACAAATTTTACAATTTTCACCAACATAAAAGATTGATGTTAGCCAAATTCTTTATGCCTGATTCAGATGTTTCTGTATAATAAGTATTGATTGAGTAGTTTTCCATGTCATGGACTATAAGCAAGTGAAATGTGAATGTGCTTATGATAGTCAAGGCTAATTAGTTAAAGATTTATATTATACCTCTTTTCAAACTCATTTTAGATTATTGTTTTACATATTAATATCCATGTATATATTAAGTCAATATCTACAGGGTAAATTACTTCTTTATTTATAGCTACTTTATTTATATCTACTATTTATATAAGTTTTGTATAAATGTCCATGAAATATCTACAGCACTGAAATTACTGTGAGAAATGTTGCAGAGAATCTGTACATTAGAGAAAAATTGGGTGAACATCATTGGGAAACCAAATGTCAAGTAGTTACTAACACAGCTCAGCGGCAAGCCATGAAACCACAAGAATCATAGTCACAGCCTGTGGGATGCAGGGAGCAGAGAAATGGAAGGGAAACCTTTGCTAATCCAGATGGCACAAATGAGTCCCTGATCAGTGATGAGTGGTGTTATCACTCAACCTTCCTGTGTCCTGTTCAGTGATAGATCGAACAGTCAAACCATCAGGCTCCCTCTATTGCATGTTTTGATCATCCTTTAAGAAGGTTAATCTCACTGAACAACTGGTGAATTTACTGTCAATTTCAATTATTTTCAAAAAATAAAAATGAAGAGCATCAGGTAACACAAAAGCATAGTTTTGGCGTCTTGGTGGACGATTAATCAAATTCGGTTTTAGCTAAGTAGATTGTTTACGACTAAAACTAGAAGCTAGAAGAATACAGAATTTGAAATCAAAAGTTCAGAAATCAGGTTATGTTGTTCAATTTATTAATTATGCCCATGGACAAGTTGTAATCTTTTAAAATTTTCATTTAGTCATTTATATAGTGGTGAAAATAGCATCAACTTTTAAAGCATTTATGTAATTTAATATATAATATATTTGAAAAGAGATTGACAAATTATAAAATCTCCATGAATTTTTTGGTGTTATTTTAGCCACCAGATGAAGTCATTTTAGTATACTTTGCCCCTACATTACTCATCTCCAAATATTTTAGATTGTGCAATGCTATCAACTGAGTTTGCATTCCCCCAAAATGTGTGATTTGAAAAATAATGCTTCTATTTCTACAAATTGTTCCTATTCTAACAACTAACAGTAGCTAATCATCAATAATACATATACAAAGTCAGATTTATTAACAATAGTGAGTGAATTCACATTTGAAATTGCTTTCTAGATAATTTTTTATCTCTGGTCAATGTCTTGAAAATCATCATTGATTTTTACCTCACGATGTGACAAAGAAAGACTTTGTATTGGGAGTACAAGTAACAACCTTGTCATTTTCTTGTTGATTGTGTTTGCATTTTTAGTGTAATACTCATTCTGAGATATTTGTGTAGGAATCTTCTTTAGCCATCTTTCATTTTAGAAGATGTAAGAGACAAATAAAATAGGTGTGTAGTCAATCTATCTTCTCCCTCAGAAACCTTGGCACCACATATAAAATAATATGATGATGTAACATATTGATGAAGTGGAAACACCAATGTCTATCCATATATTAAAGCTTAATTATTTCTTAATTTATTTGCTTGTAGTTTAAATTTTTAAAAATAAGTTTAAATTTTTTCTCTCATATTTCATATTACATACCTTGCTGGCACCCTTACTTTGAAAATCACTTCCTAAATAAAATTAAAGATTGCTAATAAAACAAATAAATACATCTTAATTTCTTTAAAAATATCTGGAACCAGCCAGGCACAGTGGCTTATGCCTGTGGTCCCAGCTACTTGGGAGCCTGAGGTGGAAAGAAGACTTGAGTGTGGGAGGTGGAGAGTACAGTCAGCTGTGATTGCACAATTGCACAACACAGAGCAAGACCTTGTCAAAAAAAAAAAAAAAAATCCAGAACCACTCATTGTTCCCCCATGATGTTACTATTATAAAGAAATGTTGAATTAAATAGAGATTTGGAATCTGATCTCTTACGTAACTTATTCAGGAGTCAATATTCAATTGAAACATTCAAAGACACATTTGATGTTATTTAAGTTTTCACAATAATACCCAATTATAAATTGTGACTCTGAACTTACAAAATGTTCACTTAGGTGATATTTACTTTAAATATCAACTTAGTTAGAAATGTGTATTAGCAAAACTCGAGTTTCCTATTATATGGTTACATAAATGTTCACTGGGTTCATCTAAATGATTTCAGGCAGTGCTGTATGTCTTATAATAATTTCTAGGACTTAGGACAAAGCATTTTATAAATATTTGAGGATGTGATATTCTAGTTTCAAGATCATGTTTTATTTAAAATGTAAAACTTTAATATTAAAATTAGTCATTAGAATCATGTACCAAATTCAGCTGTGCCACATAAAAGACAGAAGTCCTAAATTCAGCAATGTGTAGTTCAAACTTCCCTAGGATGTTTCAAAACTTCATATATTCTGTTACTAGAGTATTCTGTGTTTTAAGAGTATGGCCACAGTATCTATTACTCAAAAGTCTTTTTTTTTTTTTTTTTTTTTTTTTTTTGAGATGGAGTTTCACTCTTGTTACCCAGGCTGGAGTGCAATGGTGCGATCTCGGCTCACTGCAACCTCTTCCTCCTGAGTTCAGGCAATTCTCCTACCTCAGCCTCCTGAGTAGCCAGGATTACAGGCACGCGCCACCATGCCCAGCTAATTTTTGTATTTTTAGTAGAGACGGGGTTTCACTATGTTGACCAGGACGGTCTCGATCTCTTGACCTCGTGATCCACCCACCTCGGCCTCCCAAAATGCTGGGATTACGGGTGTGAGCCACCGCGCCCGGCCTAAAAAGTCTTATACATAGAATGCTATCCATTTTCAAATTGTAACCTACCTTTAACTGACAGGAAAAGGTATCACTGAGAGAAAATTCCAGATGTCTCAGGAACTTATTCCTAAATGGTCCCTTATCTTATCTATTGATCTTTCTGCGAGCACATATATGGTGCTCTATGACATAATCTCATTTTTTAAAATTCCATTAATGTCAAGTGAAATAGTGTAAATGTACTTCCCTGAATCACTTTTCTGTGTCCTAAGTTTCGTTTGGATTTCCCATACACAGTAAACCTGTTTTAAGAGTCATTCAAAGCGTTGGCAGGTTCAGGAAGTCTCTGCCTACATATAATCATTTCATACCAGGAGGAGAGACAGACAAGGTTACAGATACAATTAATAGAACTAGGTATGTAGATAGTGTCTGCAAGCATCAGAGGACCAAACTTTGCTTCAGAGCTATAAAACATTTCTGCTTTACCTTTTCAGCTGCCACCTCGGAAGCAAAAGATACAAGAGTCAGGTCAGAGGTTTCAGATCACCGATTAGCAAGACCATTTAAGTGCCTATTGCCGTGATTCTATACACAATTGGCATGTGTTCACGGATCTACCAGTTATCAAGTAAAAGACTGGTCAATCAGGGAAGACCTGATGAACATACTCACATCTATGGAGACTCAAGCAGCAATGCTAATGTAAACTTTTTCTTTCTCCTCTTCCTTAACTTTTTATTTTAGGACTTTTAGGTGTCTATATTACTAAGAGGAACAAAGCATATAGGCATATGGTAAGTACAATTTATAAAAAAAAAACAAACAAACCAGAATGTCCCATTTTTATTCACCAGCCACTACGTACTAATAAATTTTATAGATACTATTTCATTTTATCTTCACTAGAACCCTATGATATATTTACACTTTTAGAGATAAGGGAACCTAAGGAAATTAAGTAAGTAATTTAACTGAAGTCACACAGGTAATAACTGAAAAGCTAAGACTGAGGTAAGAATCAGAGTCTTTCAATTTCAATATATTTTTGCTAAGTGTTCAATTAGTTCAAATTGATTTCAGAAATGCCAGGCAAGTACCCTCTTTACCTCATCTACTTGCCAATGCTTGAAATTCTACCATAAAAGGTTTATTCTTTAGTAGGAAGTTACTCAACCTTTATTAAAATGAAAATATCTCTGATTGCAGGATTATATTATTTTATATTCACAGACACTGATTACAATGTATGAAAGTGTGTATGTGTATGTGTGTGTGTGTGCATGAATGTGTATTTCAGTTCAGTAAATGAATTTTTTAAGAAAGTAAGAAAAACTTTTATGACAAAGATGAATAATTTCTCATCAGTTTCTAAACATTTATATTATTCCATATTTATTTTCAAAAGTAACACATAACTTTGTTTTAACAAGACACAATTTTACAATAGTGATATACCATAGTATTGTAATATATTTGATAACAATATTTATATTTTAGACATAACAAAAAATAACAACATTCATTATTTAGCTTAAGTACAGAAGGTGGTTTATGACAACTTTAAAAATCCAACAACAAAAGGAGTTTCTCAGAGAGTTCTTTATCCATTTCACAATATTCTTTAGAAGGTTTCAGAAAGTATTGTTTATGAGACTGTGAAGACCCAATATTTTCTAACATTCTTTGTTCCTTTCATTATAAGCCCAGTTAGAACCTCTGAAGATAAGATTTTTGAAGTCATTTATAATGATCTATATTTATTCATCTTATGTGTGAAGGCTACCAACTTCTTAATGTTCCTATCCCCAACGTGCTAATCTAAACCTCTCTCAATGCTGGAAAATAACAAGAAGGCATTCATCTACCCTTTCTTGTCAATATTTATTTTTAGCACTGTAATAAAAGTGGGCACCAACCAGAAATATTGTTGGTTCCTTCAATTTTGTTATCTTCATTTCATTCTATAATTTGGATTTATTAGATTTCTGCATCACCACAAAAAAAGGTTAATCAATCACTATTTTCTGCTTTTTGCTTATACTGTGAAACAAAATGATACCTTCAAAACACACTAAAATATAATTTATGTTTGAGTGAAGCTGTGCTTTTAGTTACCTTTTCGTATTAGGGAGCTAGCACAGTGATTAGGACAGACTAGATACATCATATATTTACAAAAAAAAAAAAAAAAAAAAAAGAACCTAAATGCAAACTACACTTTTTCATTTTTCCAGTTAGAGGGAGTTGGATAGAACATCTCTATTTTGTAGATTGTTTTCACATATATATTTTAAATTTTTCTTTTTCTTTGATTTCTCATCTACTGAGTAATTTTCACACTGATGCCACATAAAGGGCATTAATTCAAATTCCAGAAAAAAAGAATAGAGACCTTTGTTTCCCTGTAGTTCAAGACATCCAGAATTTCAAATGCATACTTTGTCTAAAAGATCAGGAAAAGTGCAGGAAATTACATCAGCTATCTGCAGAAGGGACAAAATGGAAAAATTTCAAATATATCTTGAGTTAGTAACTTTGAAGCAATCTCATAGGAATGGGATTGCATTAGCCCGTCTAAAACTATAGGCGCATCAGTTGTCTCACGAGGCTGCTTATCATGGAGCCAAAAGTAGTCTGTGGGAGACAGGACTTGCCAATCTACTGACAATAATATTTCAGTATCTTTTGCTTCTCTATCTTCCTCATGTGCCCATAGCTCGATTCCATTGCATAGTAAGATGATAACCCACATGATTTCATGCCTCTGTGCTTTTGGTTTTCTTTATCTTTTCTCTTTTGAAATTTTTTCTTTCTTGTCATTTCATCTCTTATTAGTCAGTTGAAAAGTACCCACTCAACTTTCAAGATATGCAGGGATAATTTAATAAGTTCATGCAGGAAGCTTTTCATGGAATTTCTAGCCAGACCAAGTGTTTCTCTTGGGAAGTCCATTAGTTCATTGGCATGCTGGACTTGTTTACAACTTTCTGCTCTATATTGCAATTTTCCATTTACAATTCTTTACAAAATGCTTCGGCCTTAGGTAATGATGAAAAGTTTCCTGTAATATTAAACATATATAAAACCCAAGTATGCCTGACTTCATAATAGATAAACAGGAAAAGATGCTTCTTCCAAAGCAGCAGGATTATCAAGAGCAGGAATCTGTGTATCTTTACACCAGAACTTAACTAGAGAAGTGGCATAGCTGCTCTCTATGATCCAATTCCATGTGTCTTTTATTCCATCCACAGCCACCAGGAGGTGAAAAATACCCAAAGAACTTTGCCTCTATAGCTCTTTCAGCACAATTCCAACGCATCTGCGGTGTTCCTCACCTGTGTTATGCCCTGTTCAACCACTTCTCCCAGAGGACTGCCATTCTCAGTGCTTTCTCTTATTCCAGACATAGTTCTCTTGAATTTTTATCTGTTTCAGCAAGCGCTCATTTGTAGTTTTGAAATTCTTCAGCCAGGTTGAAGCCTCTAAAAGTTGATCAAAGGGTTGTTTGTTGTAGTTGGACTGTAGAAGTTCCCTGCAATTTTTTACCCAATGATGAGCATCTGGAATATGTAGTATCATCCAGTCCTGTTTTGCACAGAAATGAATAACATGGCAAAGACGGGATTTTTTTCCTGTTCCCTTCTCCCCATACGGAAGATATCGTACAGCCGAATAAGCAACACTGGTGTTTTTCAGGTAATGCACAAGTTCTAGGGCTGGTTTCCTTTCCACCAGGTAAGCTTCACTGAACGTCTTCACCTGTATCACAAAGCAAGGAGGAAGGCCATGGAGAAACACAGTCTTCATATCCTGGGGGAAGATGTTGTAGTGCTGACCCTCATGCTGGTCCCCGTGCTTAGCCGGGTCATTCTCATTGGTGTGGGAAATAGCTCTGGGACTCTCAAATGGAAACTGGTTGTCTAGATGAGCAGCAATGCTTTGGTGTGCCTGCGTTCCCACATGTAAAAAACGCCCAGGGTCCAACTTACGGATCCTAGAGATAAGCCTTGATATTCCTTTCAGCAGTGTCCTTGCACTCTCCTGGAGGATCAGAGTTCCACTCCTTTTCCTCAGCGGTACAACCCCTGTGCCAGCATGGGATACGGACACTGTCCCTCACCCTGAGTCGAGTTCGAGTTCTCCTAACAAAGCGACTGGCACACACTGCTTGGGGCCGCCTCCAAAGCTCCGTATTTTCCTCCAAACTGTGTTATTTCTCTATTGCAAAGCTTTTGGTTTATTCAGTTGCTTCTTCCATATTGCTTCAGTGGTTGCAAGCTGCTGTTCATGACTTTTACTCCTATAGATTTCTTCTTTCTAGACGTGTGTTAGTTTCTTAAGGCTCCATAACGAAGTGCGGAGGCTGAAAGAAACACACATGTCTGACAGTTCTGAAAGCCAGAAGTTCAAGAATCAAGGTGTGGGCAGGACCACACGAGCTCTGAAGCCTCCAGGGGAGGGTACTTCCTTCCTTCTTCCAGCTTCTGGCTGCTCCAGGCCTTCATGGGTTTGTGGCTACGTAACTTCACTGTCTGTCTGTGCCTTCATTCATATGAACCTCTCCTGTGTGTTCAAACCTTTCTGTCTCATGTACAAAGACACACTCATTGTATTTATGACCCATCTACTTAATCCAGGATGATCTCATCTTTAAATATTTTACTTACCAGTACAAAGACATTTTTCGAATTAGGTCACATTCATGAGTTTTGGGTTGGATGTCTTTCGGGGGATCACCATTCAATACACTATAGTATCTTTGCAACTTCTCTTTACACTTCTGCTTCAGTCATTTAGTAGTTTTAAATACCCAAGCATGGGAATCTGATTTGTCAGGGTCCATCCTTTTGCTAAAGCTCAGATGATAGGATGCTGCCAGTTCCTGCTTTCATACTCTTTCTCCCCAGTCCATTCAAATGTGACAAAGGCACAGAGTCACATGATACCTAACAGGGCTGCTGAGGCTCAGCTCTTCCATGGTGCCTGTTGGCAGGGCAGGCAATGGCTTCAGCAGCCTGACGTAACTGGTAGTGTCCATCTTGTCCATCAGAATTCAGGAACCTCCACACACATAGAAACTGTCTTATTATGTTTTATAATCCCAATGCTTCAAATCGTGCTTTGTACATGTTATATGTTTAATACGAATTTGTACACTGAAACATTAAAGATCCATTCATTCGTGGATTCAATAAATGTTTGTTAGTACCTACTATATGCCGGGCAGTACAGTTAGATACTGTGGTTAAGGCGATGCATATTGAAGTATATCCCATGTCCCCGTAGACGTTTTAGACTTAAAGAGGAGGAAAATCTATATAATCACACAAATGATCGATTTTAGTTGTGATAAGTTCTATAAGGACTATCTATCTTCCTAGAATTGACTTTATGTTTAGCAAATAAATGTCTGGTTCTAATTTGGATTTTTGTATAGATTTTCCAGAGGGAGTATATATATATTCATTAGTAAATATGACTATCCTGGCCCCCTTGACAGTTCTAGCTATCATTGCAAATTAATGAATTGCATTCTTGTTCAGATATTAGTCTCTAGGAATGTGGTTAACATGTTTGCATTCAACTCCACTGTTGCCACTAACATTTTGTAGGATATTTCTTAGTTGTGGGGGACGGTCTTGTACATTATAGGATATTTGGTAGTATCCATGGCCCTGTACAAGATGTCAGTAGCACACAACCTCCTCTTGTGGTAAACGAAAATGCCTCCAGACATTGCCAAATTTTGCTGGGAAGCAAAATTGCTCCCAGGAGGGAATCATTGCTTTAAAAGTAAATCAGGCCATCTGAATGATTGAATTAGGTAGGAATGGGAAATGCAAAACCTCCAGTTCTATAAACAAGAATCATAGAATCACACTAAATCAGCTAGTATTGTGCCTACATCGTATCTTGTGATTCTAAGTGTATATGTATTCTTAGGAGGATACAGAGGCTCATGTAAACCAATATGTAGCATCTTATGTGATTTACATTTCTCATCTATTGCCAATTTACCAGAAGGGAGCCACGAGTTTAATATAATTTGTGAACACACACCACATACATGTAAGTTTCCTTTGATCTTCAGCTTTGGAAATACTCCCTTATAGAAATATAGACTGAAGCAAACTTTTACACAATATATTTTTGGTGTTCCTTATATCACATCATTCTTTATATCAATACCCTTCCATTTTAAGTGTTTTCATTTATGTAAAAGTTTGTCATTTTTAATAGGGGATACTATTTTTAAAAAGTTATTTGGAGTCAGAAGATCTGGAACTGAATCCTTCCTCAATTCATGCATGGCAACTATAATCTTGTTAAGTTACTATTTTTTATAACATTTTTAAAAAGTCCTATTTGAATCATTAAAAACAAAGCCTTACAAACAATAAATGTCATAATTTTTGAGATGATGGTTATGAACATGACAAAAAGAACAGTGTGAAAATTGTATCTATTTGATATGGAAAGTGAGAGGAAGAAGGGAGTTTCAATGGACACCTGTATCCGATGGTTGAACCAAATGGATGGTATGTACAGTCCCCATATTCAGGATCTAAAAATGCACCATGTCAAAAACAAGTCTACATGAAAGCCTGGGGTTTAAACCTACAGAGGACACATGCCTTATTAAATGCCCAAATCCTAATCATCACTGTTGCAGATAACAGGTGTTCCAGGTGAAGGTTCCTGTTTGAATAACACCACATAACCTGGCAGCCGTGTTGATTCCCACCGATTTCACTAAAAGCTAAAAATAAAATATTTAAAAAGACAGGGAAAACACAAGCTCAATCTCTGCTTGAAATATAGGTTAACTGTTTTAGAGAATGCTTTTCCTTCTGATGAATCACATCTGACCACAAAGTTTTCTATATATTTACTCAGAAATGAGTTAGAATTGCACCTGCGCTGCACATTTCTCCCTCATTGAATCCTTCTTCATTCAGGGAAAACTGATTGCTGCCTACCCTTCCCTTCCTGGGTGGCTTGAAGAAATTTAATGGGGTGGAATCACATAATAACCAAGCATTCCCTGGTCTGGTGGACAAGCTGCACATACTGAACAAATAGGGGCAAATGTTCCTCCAAAGGGCTGATGAGTACATTTGCAGTTTAATTTAAAGCTGCCCTGGGGTAGCTATGCCGTCTCATCTGGTCTCTTTATGTTTGTGTTACTATAGAATCAAACAGATGCCTTCCTTTTAGTCTGGGACTGTAACTTCCAAATCACAGAAGAAAAAAAACTCTCTCCTGATACTCAACTCAGAACGCAAAACTCAGCTTCTGAGTCACCGGGCTCCGTGACAATTGCCAATACCCATTCTTAAACAATTTGCAAAGCAGCCCTGGGAGGCTTACTTGAAAAGTATGTTGTGACTGCCCTGCCCACAAATAGCATTGCCAGCATTGTGCTTGACTTGGAATAACTTGATTTTGCCCCTTCAGGCGCTATGTGTCAGAAGCGCTGGACAATTTTAATGGGCCTTTAGACGTTAAGAACATGATCTGGTATTTATTGAGCATGTAAGGTATATTGGGCAATGCAGCCAAGCACTTTGCATACATTACTATTTCACTCAAGACAATTATTAGGGCAACAGTATTATATATATAATGCTATATATATATATATATATATATATATATATATATATATAAACATATATATATAAACGTATATATAAACATATATAAACATATATATAAACATATATATAAACATATATATAAACATATATATATAAACATATATATAAACATATATATATAAACATATATATATATAAACATATAAATGACCAGCCTATGACCTTTCTCCTTTTGTCTCTAATTCATCCTCTAACCACCAGCCATGAATTCAGTGAACTCTTTTCTCGTTCTCTTTAAGTGTGTTTTGTGGCACTCTCAAAATGTAGAGAAAAAGACCAAATGACCACCCTGCGATTGAACTGCACCGAAGTCAGATGAGTATCCCCATAGGACACCTGCAGCTTGCATTGCCACTTGTCTTAACTCTGAATATTTCTTTTCAAAGGTACTAAAATCTGAAATCTGTTATTATATATAAACATATATATATATATACACACACACACACACAAACACACACACACATATATATATATATATATATATATATATATGTATACACATATATGTATATGTAGTTATAATGTCAAGGTCTTACAGATACGGAGATTGAACCAATATTTTCTGATTTTGTTGCCAATGATGATTTCCTTATGTATGAATAATACAGATTTTTTTTTTTTTTTTTTGAGACGGAGTTTTGCTCTTGTTACCCAGGCTGGAGTGCAATGGCGCGATCTCGGCTCACCGCAATCTCCGCCTCCTGGGTTCAGGCAATTCTCCTGCCTCAGCCTCCGGAGTAGCTGAGATTACAGGCACGTGCCACCATGCCCAGCTAATTTTTTGTATTTTTAGTAGAGACGGGGTTTCACCATGTTGACCAGGATGGTCTCGATCTCTCGACCTCGTGATCCACCCGCCTCGGCCTCCCAAAGTGCTGGGATTACAGGCAATAATACAGATTTTTATGGTATTTACATTTTGTTCTCATTTTAATCTGTGAGGATTAAATATAGGGTCATTACCTTGTTTTGCAAAGGAGGAAACCAGGGCTCAGAGGTTTTAAGTAATCCAACAGTACAAGTGAAAGAGTCGTCCTTAAAATCTAGGACCACAGACCACAGAGTAGGTGTTCTTTCCCTTGCTCTGCTATAAATAGAAGAAAATCTCCTTGATCCACAAACTATATAATGGTAATCAGGCATGAGCTTAAAACACCCTGAAAGAACAAAAGCTTGAGCTTACCAGTGTCAAGTTCTTCACTGATTTTTATGTTAGGCCAGAAGTCAGCAACTCTGGCCCATCATCCATTTTTGTAAATAAAGTTTTATTGAAACACACCCACCCCCATTTCTTTAGGGGTAATCCATAGCTGATTTTGTTATAACCATAATGACAGGATTGAGCAGTTGAGATATTTGTTGTATGGCTTATAAAGCCTAAATATTTACTATCTGGCACTTTACAGATAAGGATCATCAGCTCCTTTTCAAAATTGTAAGAAATTATCTTACATTTTAATATTATACTTGGCTTAGTTATGATTGTGAATAACCTTTATTATTATTATTATTAGGCAGTCTTAGAATAATATCAGTTCTCAGAATACGAATGGAGTGAGTTCTGATTTTAGTTTTTTGCATGTGAGGCATTACATACTAAAAATTCATTTCCCAAAGGAGCAATTTGTGGCTTTGCCTCTGGTTAAATCCTCCGTCTCTCACCACGTCTCCTTTCTGGTGTCTTTCCCTCTCTCTTTCTCTCACTGTTCCAACCTCACCACCCCACACATGTGTTAATCCGTAGCTAACTCCCTCCCAGCCAAGTGTCATAGCTGCTTCCTCCATCTGTGCTGCCAATTCTATACCTCTTGCTTCTTGGTGAGCTCCTCCTTCACTTCTCCCTTGGTCTTATCTATTTTTAGCCTATTTGTTCTTTCTCATTAATGTTTAAATGGGTTCAAATCTCCCCTAACATAAATAAGATACCTCAGGTCCTACCTCCCGCTCTAGCTACTTTGCTCTTTCTTCTATCTCTCCTAAGTAATTTCCCAGGAAGACTTGTTACTGTCAGTGCCTTTGTCACCATTTACTCCTCAATCTATTACCACTGACTTCTTGTCCACACACACTACAAGTGGGTATATATTTGTATGTAGTTGTTTGTGTGCACATACACACATATTGACACACATTGACACACAAACACACACACATTTTTGTAAATGCTCATTACTTCTTTATGATTAATTCACAAAAGGATAATTGCTCCGTTAAAGGGTAGGTCACATTTAAGCCTTGTAAAAAGCTGTGCTTTCACTTCTACCAGCAGTGAGCCAGAGTGCTTAACGCCAAGTGCTTAACTTAATTGCTGAAAGTGGCATATTATCATTTTTTAAAATTTAGCTAATTGGATAAAGAAGAATAACAGCTTAGCAATGTGATATGGTTTGGCTCTGTGTCCCTACCCAAATCTCATCTTGTAGTTTCAATAATCCCCACATGTCGTGGGAGGGACCCAGCAGATGGTAATTGAATCATGGGGGTGGTTACTTCCATGCTGCTGTTTTCATGACAGTGAGTTCATTCTCATGAGATCTGATGGTTTTACAAGGGGATCTTCCCCTTTTGTTCCGCATTTTTCTTTGCCGCTGCTATGTGAAGAAGCACGTGTTTGCTTCCCCTTCTGCCATGATTGAAAGTTTCCTGGGGCCTCCTCAGCCAGGCTGAACTGTGAGTCCATTAAACCTCTTTCCTTTACATAGTACACAGTCTCAGGTAGATTATTTTAGTTTTATTTGATTACTTACAAAGTTTTAAATGTTTCATGAATGTATTGGCAGAAGATGGAGATCCAAATTCTAATACAAGTATTTTGAACGATTTGTCTAATGTATACCAACTTTAATATAAGCCAGCATTTTAATAATTGTAAAATATTTCTTTTTTTGTTTTAACCAAGTTGTAGCAATAGTTTTTCTGAAATAAAGACGTGCATGAATCTGAATGAACATGGTTTTTAATTTAAGAAAATATCAAGAAACAACTTAAAATGTCAATGATTTGTGAAAATTTTGGTTCTCTCAAGTTCTAAAGTTATAGAGAAATTTTTTTAAATTATGAAAACTAATGATTATGTTTCACTTAATATTTCTTGAAGAAAATTAAAAGTATTTTAAAACTAAAATAGAATAATTTTAATTTAACTTTAAGAAGTATGTTTCTATTTTGTTTTCACAAGTTCTTAATGTGTGACTGAATAAACCATATATTAATTCCTTTAAAAATTAAAAGCTTTTTAAAAATACTTTTGATTATTTTATACTTTTTATTAAGGAATTTGGAGCTAAAGATTTAATTCAATTAGATAAGAATTAAAATATTACAGAAATTTGTAAAATTCTTCCAATTATCTTGCTAACCAGGCCATCTAATATTAGATACATCAAAACAATAATCTTATAATGCTTCTTTACAAAATACTTAAAACTATATAGGTATCATTTGCCACTTCTGGGATGTAAATATAAATGAAAATATGAATAAAATATGCACATAAATTGCTTGGTTTCAGGAGTTAAGGCTTGATGATACATTTGGTCTTGAAGACCAAATATGATTTTAAAATATCTTGCAAGGAAAGGTGTAAGACTCTTGTGTACCTGTGATGTTTGTGAAATTAAAAAAAAACAAATCATAGAACAACACATTCTGAGAAATAATTAGCAAGTTCTACTAAAGAATAATCCCGGAGGATACCATAATATTTTTAAGAACAAATGCTTTCACTTGATTCCAAACTAACTTTTGAATTTTGATTCCTTACATACTCATTTTTTCACTTAACTTAATTTCTATAACTCTATTTAGTTTTCTGGGATGTGGTCTTGTATATATCAGTTGTTCAAGAAATGTTTGTTGAGTGAATCAGTCTCTTTCTTGTAATAATAGACCCCTTATGGTATTTAAATTTAAAAGGTCAAATTTGTGTTATGTATGAAACAATGTGCTTTTTATCGACAATTAAATAAAGTGTAATAAATTAGTTAGAACATTACAAATCTGAGTCTGAGCTGATTTGCTTTTTAAAGCTGATTTGCTTTTTTAAATAAGCTGATTTGCTTATTTACAATATATATCATAAGGATTAAAGTGATACAGAATCTTTGGTCCTGGAATTCTGTTTCAGAGAATCTATTCTAAAGACATAATATTTATACAAAAAATGATTTTAAAACATCTTTTGGAAATACTAAAAATGTTTAAAAATTATCTTCTTTTCTTCTGTATGACAGTCAACAATAGTACTATTATTAATTATCATCAAAGAAACTGAATGAAATGGAACTGGCTAATCAGAAGAATTATGAAATTGAAGAGTTTCTGGATTTGAGACCTAAGATAATTGCCCCAAACAATCAAAATTCATCTATTTCTGTACACCAGGACATAATTTGGTGGAAGGGTCACTCAATTATCCTTAATTCACTTTAGCACACATTTATCTACGAGAGTCTGCTACATATTGAACACTGTGGTAAGTGCTTAGAGACAAGAATCATTAATGGTCGAATATGGAGGGTCTTGGATTTCATACAAAATACTTAGTAATTTATGTTGTAATTACTAAGAATTACAACATAATTCTTATAATCATAAGTGGGGCAGAAGAATAACATACTTAGATTCCTAATTTGAAGATGAGTATAGCAAAAATATAAAGGATGGAGTGAGTAATGGGCAGACCAGAAAGAGAAAGTCCAATTAGAAGACTCTTCAAATGGTCTCAGTGAAAGTAAAATGGAAGCCTGGGATAAGACAGTAGCCATAAACACTGAAAGAGGACACAGGTATGAAGGCCTGAAGTGATGATATGTTTGAGCCTCCATCTTTAACAAAGACAGCAGCATATGAAAGGTCTTATAATATTTGAAACTGAAGAATGAAAAATGCAATGATGGACTTGACTTCCTTAGGAAGTTCCGCTGTCATGCTTGGCCAATTCAGGTGCCTCTCATCCTTCATATAAGAAGCTGATTGGCCATCCACACATGAAGCAATAACTCTCTGAACAGGCCAGTGCAACCACTGGGATGTGTATGCAAAGTGAGTTGAAATTAAAAATATTCACATTTGTTCAAGTAATTATTTAAATATGTTTACCCTTTCAGTTGTTGTTTTGAACAGTGATTTTCTTCTTAATATTGAATCCCAACACAGACTTCAACAGTAAAATACAGTATCATTGTACTATATTTTCCTCTAATTATGAATTACATGACATAAATTTTGGATCATTTTTTCAAACCCAAACTAGCAATACTTAATCATAAAATTTCAAGTTTATAAGGGATCTAATTTGGTGACTGGGAATGCATTAATTAGCATAATTAATACTGGTATTGATGCCATCTTGCATACCATTTCCTTTGCCCTCTCTGTAGGATAGGATTCCTTCCTAACTCCCCATTCCAGCCTCTGTTATGTCCCCAGCGTGGCAGTGGTATTTTATATTTATTTTTTATAATATCTAGGATCTAAAGTTATCTTTCAATTAGCATCTACAGCAGTGTTATTGACACAGAGAAGACTACCTACATACAGAAATAACACATGGCCTAGATGTAACCAGCTTCCAAATGGTTATCTCTGTCTCCTCTCTTTGCATAACTTATCAGGCGTCCCCAAACTATGGGCCCGTGGGCCACATGCCGCCCCCTGACGCCATTTATCTGGCCCCCCACAGCACTTCAGGAAGGGGCACCTCTTCCATTGGTGGTCAGTGAGAGGAGCACAGTATGTGGCAGCCCTCCAACGGTCTGAGGGACAGTGAACTGGCCCCCTGTGTAAAAAGTTTGGGGACGCCTGACTTAGAGCAAGGTTTTGCAGTGTTACCTGCTATAGGAATATATCTCACAAACCACTATGACCAAAAGATATTTTAATGTTCATTTGATTAGCACACAAAAGGAGGGTTACTAAAAAGTCCTAAGCATTTACTGCTGACAAAATCCTTATCAGACATGGGTATCTTCCCTTCTTTCATGATATTTGCCTCCTCTTTACGCCCTATCCTCAATCTCCCTTGCTTTTTATGCAGTGATATTTACAACTACACAGGCTTTCCCAATTCTGTTTTGATATTGAAATACCTATCTGCTGCTGTTTTGATATTCAGATACCTATGACTTCACACTGTGTGCAAGTACATAACAGAATACCATATTGGAGGCAGCTTTGCAACCAACTGAAAAAAATTCCAGCAATGTGAACCTTCCTTAAAGAGTGTATATGAGGGTATGTTGGAGTGGGGATGTGGACGGATTGTGAGTGGTTTTTTTTCCCCATCAAATCTTCCTTGTCACATGTGCAATTTAAACCCAGACTCTACATTTTTCATAGCAGCCCTGTCAGCTCCTCTTTAGAGCAGTCTTTCCTTTCTATTGTCTTGTTTTCTCTGTTTAGCAGTTTGTCCTTTTTACTGCCTCACATTCTGCTGCAGAAAGCAATTTAAAATCCTCTTTTTTTCTCTTTAACATTACAACTCACTTATGAATAGAGCTTATAAAAAAAAGACAATTTTTGGAGAGATAGAGAACATCAGTCTCTCCGCAAGTTAAATTGTATTCTCAAAATAAAAAAAATCAAATTGTAATCCCAAACTACGCCTTATCTACTACTGTACTTGTCAAGGTTTTTAGCTGAAAGCATCAGAAGCTAACTCTGGGGGAGTTGAAGAAAAATAGAATTTTTAAAGAGTTAATTGGGTTAGCTTATAGAACCTGTGGGAAAACAGGAAGCAACAATGAAAGGCTAGACACGAATCAAAGTCAAAAATCACTCCACAGTTCACTGTCTATTGAAGACTACAGTGCTGTATTTATTTCTCAGTACTAGCTGCTTCAGCCTGCACTGCCTTTGTCTCTAAGTATCACTGTGAACTGCCTGGACCCAAAGGGAGCCTTTGCTCATCTTCTCTCCTTGCACTATTGGTTCTCAGTCTGGTGCTTCCAATTGGCTCAGCTGAGGTCGTGTGCTTATGGCTTATGCTCTGGCTTTCCCTACCAGTAGACTAAGGCAATATGCATATCACCCACAGAACTTTCATACTTAATTGCAAGCAAGGCTGGGAGAGGGTATATTTGTTCTTTTAGTCTTCCACATGCCTCAACAGTTTCTAACCTCTGTTCAAACAAATTGTGGGTGTAATCATCTTGTCACAACCCAGTGTAAAATTGCATCTTTAAAATACATTGAATGCTATTAAATGGCATATAACCTATAATGTAAATAATCATACATGATGGTAATAATGTATAGTACATACATACATAATGGTATTATGGATAATTATATAACATGCTAATATAAGATATATGCAATATAAACAATATCAAAGGCACACATACTTTGTAAGAAGAACTGAACAGCTGTCTTAGACATACAATGTTCATTTTACATACAGCCATTACAATTTTATTATCTTGGTTCTTTTCCCCTTTCAGCCCCTAAAGTTTTGAAGTACACATTCATAATCTGTTATTTGGCTTTATAATGAATGTGGTTACTCATGTGGATTCCTTTGAAACTAATGAATTGCAAGCCTTTAACATCTTGTGATACAATGACCAGAGTGGCATTTCCAGTAGCTGTCACTTGGCAGTAGCATTTGGAGCATCGTAGCCTGCGATCCCCATATCTGCTTTGAATGGTAATCACGTCTAGCTTCCACAACCATCTGCCTCTCTCACATTAAATGTGTTGTTAGTAACTGACACCTCTGGCATTTCAACTCCTTCTGCTGCTTTTTTTCTTGCTTCCTCACTTTGCTTGCACTTTACCCTACTATTTCGGGCTTCCTCCCCTACCATCAGATAATCCCACATGCCATTTCTGTTTCCTTGTGTCTCTCTGTTTTCACTGTCAAAGTTTGGATCACTCCCACCCTCAGTCTTGCCAAATATTCATTAGACTAATGGAGAAATAATAAAACGTATTCAGTTACTCAATTTACTGGATAGAACACTTCGTTTTTTGAGATGGAATCATGCTCTATTGCCCAGGATGGAGTACAGTGGCATAATCTCAGTTCACAGCAACTTCCACTTCCTAAATTCAAGCGATTCTCCTGCTTTAGCCTCTGAGGAGCTGGGTTTACAGGAGCCCACCACCGTGTTTGGCTAATTTTTAATTTTTCATATTTTTTAGTAGAGATGAGTTTCATCATGTTGCCCAGGCTGGTTTCGAACTCCTGATCTCAGGTGATCTGCCCACCTCGGCCTCCCAACGTGCTGGGATTACAGGTGTGATATTTCAATAACTTTTCAACAAAGTGGATGGAGATTTACACAATTTGAGGAGAGCAAAGATCACCTGGTGGCCATCTAGCAGATCATCCAACAACGAAACTCTTTTTCTGAGGAATTTAGAAGTAATTAAACTTCCCTGTTATGTAACAGGCATCTGGTACCAGCCTTCTTTCCCCAAAATTTATAAGTATCTAGGATTTCTATGCATCTCTAGAATGCATGCATGTCAAAACTCACTGTGCAAGCTTTGCTGATATCAAGGCACCAAAATGTCTACAAATATAATAATTTATTATGACCTATGTGGCTAATATGGTCCAAATTACCCTGAAGCTCGCAAATGAAGGTCTATAAATACCCCTAAGGAAAGTCCGCCGTGGCATACTTAGTTCTTTCTGACACAGCCTGCTGCACTTTTCTGCAGCATTCTTTCTAGCTAATAAAACTTTCTCTTTCAAATCTGCAATATTGGTAAGTTCTTCTTACTACCCTATACCAACAAGCCTATCACCTTCTGATGCCAGGGCTCTGACACCTTTCCTGCCACAATTGTTATTAAGGTTTTAAAGATCAGATAGTTAAGGTGATGTTACATATATTCCCAATTACTTTCTGCATATTTGTAAACACATGCCTTGTGAGTATTTCTAAATGTAATATTATATTTTTAAACAATACCAAAATTAGATGTCTATTTTTTCATCACAGCTACCAAAACAAAGACATCACCTTTATGCCAAACTTACCCTCATTTTCACACTGTTAACTAAACTTAGATTAATTGTGAAGCTTGTTCAGTAGTAGCTGCAATCAAGAAATCTATTTTTTATTTGGCAAAATTTATCATTAAAACAATTGCTGATGTAACATTTCCTTGCTTGGTGATTCATTGCTTGTTTTTTATTATCAATAGAAATTTTGATATTGCATATATTGAAAAAATATTATATGCATTGGAAGAGAAGAAATATTTCTTTCTGTATCTTAAAAGGCATAAAAAACTATGACTTTGCTCAACTGGATTTCCTTGAACCATCTGGGGGAAGAATATTATCCAGAGCACGGCTAACATAGGCCATCTTGGGAAAATGTCAGATAAGTAAAGACTTCAAAGAAGTTGGCTAACGTGTAATTGAGGAGTCCAAGGATTTTATTGGTCGGTCAGCTGACGTTCTGATTGTTTTTGGAATGACTGGTTTAAAATGCTGCATGGAAGAGACAGTTCTTTCTTGTGGATTATTAGTTGTGCTAATAGCTAATTACCTCCCCCAGTCTGAGTTTATCATGACTATTGGAAAAGAATTTAGTTCTAACATAATGTGCTAGAGGGGTTGAAATGAAATGACTGAGTGGCAGGGACAAGAGAGGGCCAGTGTGGAAAATTCTCACCCGCCTTGGTCCTTCACGCTTTCCAAGAAGCATAATAAAAGAAGCAGCAACACCCACACACTAAGAATGTGTCTAACAATCAAAGCAGTCAAGTATTTAAAAATTATTCCTGAAATTGTTCAGAGGTGCTTGCTTATTAGTCGGTTTAATTTCATGTCTTCCTATCCATAGAATCATTGGTTTGAATGCCTTTCAAACATAAAATACTCAAAACTTCTAGGAAAAAAATATATCTAGGTATTATGGGATACATTTTCAAATCAAGACGTAAGACTTATTTTATTTGGAAGAAAATAAATGTAGTCTCCCTCAGCAGAATATTTCTGAGTGAAAGATTGAATTTCTAAAACTGTTCAGCTACAAGTTTTGCAAACCACAATATATGAGTGATCAGAATTTTGAGACTCTCTATTGAGGAGAAAAAGAAGCAGATATCCTAGAAAGTTTTAGAAGATGTGAGTAGGGTGATGTAGCAGCTGGTTTGGGAAAGGAAAGTTTAATTATTACTGTATCCAGGTAATGGAGAAATTTAAGAATTGTAATAATGTTTTTGGTTTTTTGTTTTGTTTTGTTTTGGTTTTGGTGTGCCCTCTCATTTTTATCTCTTCATAAAGCTTTAAATTTTATATTATTTATTACAATTGCAGTTATATTTGGGGTATAGTTGGAAGTTGACAGATAAATGATTTAAATTACAGCAGGCATGAAGGGTCTAGTTCTAATTGAGTTACCCATATAAACATTGTGGGAACTTTTCAGATAATATTGTGAAAAGTATTCTCATTTTGTGATGAGAATCTCATTTTGTGATGAGATGTTATTAACTTTTTGACTATTAATCTCAGTAACTCAGTGTATTCGTTCATTCTCACACTGGTATAAAGATACTACCTGAGACTGGGTAATTCAAAAGAGGTTTAATTGGCTTACAGTTCCACGTAGCTGTAGAGGACTCAGGAAACTTATAATCATGGCAGAAAGCAAAGAGGAAGCAAGGCACATCTCACATGGCAGCAGGAGAAAGACAGTGGGCAGAGCAAACTACCCCTTGTAAACCATCATATCCTGTGAGAACTCCCAACATAATCTGTGAGAACTCCCACACTATCATGAGAACAGCACGGGAGAAACCACCCACATGATCCAGTCACCTCCCACCAAGTATCTCCTTCAATACATGGGGATTACAACTTGAGATGAGATTTGCATGGGAACACAAAGCCAAACCATATCATTCTACCTCTGGCACTACCCAAATAACATGTCCTTTTTAAATTTCAAAACCATCATGCCTTCTCAACAGTCCCCCAAAGTATTAACTAATTCCAGTATTAACCCAAAAGTTCAAGTTCAAAGTCTGACCTTAGGCAAGGCAAATCCCTTCTTTCTATGAGCCTTTAAAATAAAAAAATAAAAAACAAGTTAGTTACTTCCAAGATACATTGGGGATACAGGCACTGGGCAAATTCTCCCATTGCAAAAGGGAGAAATTGGTGAAAACAAAGGGTCTATGGGCCCCATGCAAGTCAAAATCCAGCAAGGTGGCCATTATATCTTAAAGCTTCAAAATAATCTCTTTTGATTCCATGTCACATCCAGAACATGATGATGCAAGGAGGGGAGGCTCCCAAGGCCTTGAACAGCTCTACCCCTGTGACTCTGGAGGGTACAGCCCCCATGGCTACTTTCCTGGGCTGGTGTCAAGTGCTTGCAGCTTTCCCAAGCACAAAGTGCAAGCTGTCAGTGGATTTGCTGTTCTAGGGTCTGGAGGACGATAGTTTTTTTTTCATAGCTCCACAAGGCAGTGCTTCAGTGGGTACTCTGTGTTGGAGCATCAACCTCACATCTTTCCTCTACATTGCTCTAGTAGAGAGTCTCCATGAGGGCTCTGCCCTTTAGCAAAATTCTGCCTGGGCATCCAGGTGTTTCCTTATGTCCTCTGAAATCTAGGTGGGGGCTCCTAAAGCTCAATTCTTGTCTTCTGTGCACCCTCAGGCTAACACATGTGGAAGCTGCCAAGGCTTGTGGCTTGCACCCTCTGAAGTAATGGCCCAAGCTGTACCTTGGTCCCTTTTAGCCACAGCTAAGGATGGAGTGGCTGGGAAACAGGACACCAAGTCCTGAGGCTACACAGAACAGCACAGTGCCAGGTCTGGCCCAGGAAATCATTTTTTTCCTTCTAGGACTCCAGGTCTATGATGGTAGGGGCACTGCTGTCAAAATATTTGACATGGTCTGGAGACATTTTCGTCCTTGTCTTGGCTATTCACATTCAGCTCCTCATTACTTACATATATTTCAGCAGCTAGATTGAATTTATCCCCAGAAAATAGGTTTTTATTTTCAACCACATGGTCACACTGCAAATTTTCCAAACTTTTATGCTCTTCTTTCCTTTTAAATATAAGTATCAGTTTCAGGTAATTTCTTTGTGAAGGTGTATGTCTGAATGCTTTCAGACTCAGCTGAATGCTTTGTGGCTTAGAAATTTCTTCCACAAGATACCCTAGATGATGTATCTTAAGTTTTAAGTTCCACAGATCTCTAGGGCAGGGGAAAAATGCTGCCAGGCTCTTTGCTAAAGCACAGCATGAGTGATCTTTATTCCAGTTCTCATGAAGTTCTTCATCTGTATCTGTGACTACCAAGGCCTGGACTTAATTGTCTACCTCATTATCAGTATTTTGGTCAAAACCATTAAACATGTCTCTAGGAAGTTCCGACCTTTCTTACATCTTCCTGTCTTCTTCAGAGCCCTCCAAGCTGTTTCAACCTCTGCCTGCTGCCCAGTTCCAACGTTGCTTCCACATTTTCAGGTTACCTTTAAAGCAGTACCCCACTTCCAGTACCAATTATCTATATTAGTCCATTCTCACACTGCTATAAAGATACTACCTGAGAGTGGTTAATTTATAAAAGACAGAGATTTAATTGACTCACAGTTGTGTGTGGCAGGGGAGGCCTCAGGAAACTTACAATCATGGTAGAAGGTGAAGGATAAGCAAGCACATTCTTACATGGCGGCAGAAGAGGGAGGGCATGCAGGAGAAACCTCCGCTTTTAAACCATCAGATTTCATAAGAACGCCCTCACTATCATGAGCCCAGCATGGGGGAAGCCACCTCCATAATCCAATCACCTCCCACCAGGTGTCTCCCTCAACACTTGGGCATTACAACTTGAGATGAGATTTGGGTGGGGACACAGAGCCAAACCATATCACTCAGTATGATAAAATAATTAAGAAACATGGCTTATTTGTAATTTTTCAGCAGAAACATGTGATAATGGTAGCGTATTTTATACAACCAAACATTATCTCAGATTATGCAGCTAGAAAAATGTACTTCAAAAGAGAGTATCAGTGATGAAAAATATGGTTCATCTCTGATGATTGATTGGCTTTATATTTGTACATCAGGAGACTATGTTACTGTGGAACTAGATTTCAAAAAAAACAGTTTAGAGAGTTTATTCCTCTCAAGATATTCTGACCCTTAATATATGGTAACAAGTAAACGTTATATTTGATCTAAGACTATTTGTGTACACAATATTTCTTCATAATGAAAAATTATAGTAAATATGAAACCCTCAAATACCAATACTTGATTTTACTTGTTTTGTTTTTATTTACAACATTTCACATATGGTAAGCATACACATTTGGAAAAATAAAGCATAAAATATAAATGATTACATTTTCTGAAAATTTGATTATTCTCTACTTAGATAACAATATAGTTGTTATTACACATTTTTAAAAAATATATGTTAATATGTGTGTGAGGCTTAGTATCCTGGAACATAAATGGACTATATTTACTAAGGAACCAATTTTTGTATATACAGGAATACAAGTTTTTATTTTATTTTATAGTAACTTCTCAATACATGTATAATAAATCTATGAAAAAAAATAGCTGGGTAGGCCAGGTATGGTGGCACACACCTGTAATCGCAGCACTAGGGGAGCCTGAGGTGGGTGGATTACTTGAAGTCAGAAATTTGAGACCAGCATGGCCAACATAGTGAAACCCTGTCTCTACTGAAAATACAAAAATTAGTCAGGTGTTAGTGCACACCTGTAATTCCAACTACTCGGGAAGCTGAGACAGGAGAATTGCTTGTACTTGGGAGGTGGAGCCTGCAGTGAACCAGGGCAAGATCACACAACTGCACTCCAGCCTGGGTTGACAAGATGCTGTATCGAAAAAAGAAAAAAGATTGCTGGATAATCAAAGCAGCTCACTCAATTGTACAAAAAGGTGCAAGTAGCACATCGTTAAAATATTTGTCCATTTCATATTGAAATATCGAACCATTTGTAATGATTCTCTTGTTGAGACCATTACAACCCCACAGCATAACTAGTGATTTTCAAAGTATGTTCTCTGGTCCAGTGACCTTATTATCACCTGAACACTTGCTGACAATCTGTGTCTTAACATAGCCTCCCAGTGATTCTGAGGGAAATTCAGGTTTGTAAACCACTGGCCTAGGCTAAAGCATTGGGCCAATGCTTCCATGTTCATACTCTACTCTCTCTTCCCTTTGTTCTCACAGAAAGAAATGCTGTCCATTAGCACACCTGGGCCAGTCACATTTTATCTCACTAGAATTTATCCAACAGACATAACCACTCTAAGTCTGGAAGTATGTGATAGTTTTTGGAGCTGGAAAGTCAAGTACACCTAGCTACAACTAAAATAGTCATTTTGGGGCCCTGTAAACAGCCAAGGGTGTTGCTTTACTGACACAGATAGGGAAACAGAGCAGATACATAGAAAGATGAGAAAAAGGGGCAGAAATGTAAGAAGTAGCCATCTTTGTTCTTATACTACTCTTGCTCTTGGTTCTGATAGTAATTTCCAGTTGTTTCCAGTAATTTCTGTTTTTGGGTTTCATGGAGTTCTCCTGCATATTTATCATAATTCATCCCCCTTTTATTTTCATGAAATTAGACAGATTTCACTCTCTTACAGCAAAATAATTCTAACAAGAAATTTTTGCATAATAACAGTTGTTTAGCAGTTCAAATAAAGGAAAGCAAAAGTAGTCAACTATTGAATGTGGCTAGGTGCATTTACAATTAATTGGTGGATGTGGTAACTGGAATGAACCTTTTAAAATACAAATTAAAATGCTAAAAGCAAACAAACCAAAGGTGTACTTTGAAGCATTGTGGATAATTGCTTTCCACTTATTAAACTACCCTATGGATGTCATTTCTAGAACACATTCTACTTGTTCTAGTTTAAATGGATCTCACAATGCTTTAGAGATGTTGTAGGGAAAAAATAAAAACCTCAAAGTTTTAGCTTACTGTTTATTTGTTTTTTGATTTTACAGATTTTATTTGATATTTCAAATCTCATTTTTTTTTTCCACTAGAAATTGAAGAAAATGTCTGCATTGCAGTGTTTTGGTACGGCATGAGATTTTACGTGCGAAAGGAAGTTTCTTAAGATATCTCTTAAGAGGTTTAATTATTTTTTAATATTTTATTTCTATTTTCTCATAATTTCTTGTATTTTTAATTGGCATTTTATTGATACCAACATAGCTATTGATTTTGATGGGTTCTGTGTTTGAATTATCATTCTAAAATCTATTATTTTTGTATAATTAGTATTCATTATATTTTAATATCTTGACTATAAATATTTTGTCATAGCAAGCAAAAATACTACCCATATTTTTGTTTCATGTATCAACAACTGCAAATAAAATACTATAAAGAAAACTCTTTCTTTCCATTTTTCTACCAGTTTCACAGAATGGACCATACATAAATTTAAGAATCAATAATCATGAAATAAAATGTCCAAATTTCATGACATTTCATTGTATGTTCTATTAATGTGTTTGGCCATAGCAAAAGTGACAATGGAAATCTTGTCTTAATAGAACATTTAATGAAATAGAAACTTACCTCCTAGGCAATTTGCAGGATGTAGAATTAGAAAGTAATGCTGATCTGCCAAGGCTATCAAAATGAAAAGGCCAGGAAGACCTATGACCCAAAAAAGCTTCCAGTAGGGTTTGCCCCAGTTATGCATGCATGAATTCCCTCCCTATTGAATACTTCAGATCACCTCTGCTGCTGAATCATGTTCAACAAAACAAACACATTTTCTAGTTTGCTCTCATCCATGACTGATGCCATTAGTAATGACCTTTTCTTTTGCAACAAGATTTATTCACAGTCAAAATTAAGAAGGGAGGAAGACATAAATTCCACCAGAGAGGGTTCATCCTTCTTGTTTTCACTTTTCTCACCCACATGATTCATTCTTTCCTGCGATGAATTCCAAGATCTCGTCATCACAATGTACTGCTACAGTGCAAACTTCTGGAACTGGTCCTTACACTTTCCAGCTATAAATGCCACCTATCTCACAATCTATGCCCACATTAAGTCACATTTACGGTTTTGTCTCTCTGTCTAATTACACCACCTCTGGACAAAGTCAGCACAGTAAGCTCTCCATAGTCACCATCCAGGTCCGCATGCATGAAACCTGCCTTTAATCCTTGACAAATATCCCAGATTCCTTTTTTCTTAACTCTCTGCATGCGTTTATGACTGTCAAAACCTGCTTACTTGAATTCAGATATTATGTAACTTATTCTACTGAAGGAAAACCACAGAAGTGAATGTCTTGGCTCACTGGTCACCTATGTTACCGAATATCGAGTTAGCCTCTCTGCAGCTTATCATCATCGTTGATGCCTCATGAGGTACGGATTGACAATTCTAAGCTTAGGTATGAAAAATTTAATTTTGTTGAATCCCTGTCAGCAAAGTCGTAGACACTTCAAATAATCTTATTTTATTCTTCACAATGATGTGAGGGCTGTTTATTATTGCATTTTCCACACTGATACTCAGGGAAATTAAGTTGAAATCACTCATCACAAAATTCCTTTCTACTCAGCTATTTTGGCACAATACCAATGCTGCCTCTCAGTATGCCGAAATTCAACATGTTCATTCAAAGGATTATTGTGATGTGTCATTATTCACATGATTATTCAACATATTATTCATGTGGTTGAGATCTGAATTATTCTAACCAAGCTTACCACGGCACTAACAGTCTCCCTTGAGTCTCAGTTTATCAACTTTTACTAGAAATTCCCATTCTGATATGCAATCCTTTTGAAATTTGGTGTATAGATAATTTTAAAAATTGTTTCCAATTTAAGTTGTAAGTAATGTTTCTTTTTTTTTTTTTCTTTTTTTTTTTAGTGATACCATCACCTTACATACAGTTTGCTGGTTGGTTTCCTAACTTCAGTTATTGAAGCTTGAATATGGTACAAGACAAATCACTGAAACTCAGAGTTCTAATCGTATTTTTTCTTCACTAATATTTGCTGGATTCATTTTTTGCAAGCAAGACTTTCTTTTACCTAATATGTACCCTATTTTCTAAGTTTTTAAAGAACTCTTACATTGAAATAAACTCCAGGAAAAGGGTACAATAAATTGTTTCCCCCAAATTGGCATTTACTTACCTAGTTCATCTTTATTTCTAAAATGCCTTGACCATCTGTCTCTGCCAATAATGTATTATTTACCTGGACTCTCCTAAAAGGACACTGCCTTTGGAAACCATGCTATCAAATTTAAATGACTTCTTCCTTTTGCTGTCTTCATTTCTGTTTTCATTTTTATTCTTCATATATACACCTTTACTTGGATACAATCTATATAAATGGGGCAGTGGTGACATTTAAACATGACTTATGTACCAAGGACTATTCTAAGAATTTTTCATTAAAATGCATCATTTTATTGAAATACTCACAAAACGCCTATTAGGTAATTAAGGCTATCCTTACTGATGGATTGGAAAACTGAGAGTGAGTAAACCAGAGACTAGCAGAATCCAAAGTTTGTGCACTTATGTAAGCTTTCAATTCTGCTATCAGAATACATGTATTCTGATAAAACTATATTGTGTGTGTGTAGCAATGTATACACTGAACATCCACATCCTGAATTTTTTTTGTTTTTTGTTTTGTTTTGTTTTGAGTTCAGTGTCTCATTCTGTCACTCAGGCTGGAGTTCAGTGGCATGAACACAGCTCACTGCAGTTTGACCTCCTGGGCTCAAGAAATCCTCCCATGTCAGCCTCACAAATAGCCACCACATGGAGCTAATTTTTAAATTTTTTTTTTTCTGTGATAATAGGGTTTCAATCTGTTTCTCAGGCTCATCTCAAACTCTCAGGTTCAAGCAGTCCTGCTCCCTTGACCTCCCAATGTGCTAGGATTAAAGGCGTGAGCCACCATGCTCAGCCTATTATGTTTTAGATACACTTTTAAAAATCATCTGATGAAGGATTTTTTTTTTTTACGTTTCACATTTTATGACGAGCATAGTTGCTATTAGTCACTGTATCTGATCATCTCAGATGATTGCCTCCAATAGGTCTATGTCTCTGTTAAATATTAAAAATGTACAGCGACAGTTCAGTTTGGCTATTGAGATTTCCATTCAAGGCACTTGATTACTTGTTAGAACATACACTGGAATATAAAATAAAATAGGAATAAAGAAGACCTTTAAGGTATTCACACCCAGGGAAGGGTGGAAGACTTGGATGGGCCCAGGAAAGGGCACACATGGCAACGGCAATTTCTGTGCTGGTGTATGTGATCACTGCAGTGTGTGGAGAGTGCAAGTGAATGCAGGAGAGAACTTATCTACCTACATCGTGCCTTCCTAGAGCAGGTGGCAGAGGACTGCGTCTAGAAGAGAAACAGAATTTGTCAGGTTGGCGAAGGAGGAGTGTGGCTAGAAAAGCCATTCCAAGCCAAGAAATTCATGGATGCAGATGATGATATTTTAGGTTAACTTTGGATAGATCAGTAATTAAAATATTAACTAATCAAATAATAAAACAGAGGCGTGAAATAGTAGAGGATAGTGAGGAAGTTGCAGCATTTCTGTGTGTCTGTACTTAGGATTCACAGAGAAGAAGGCAAGAGATGAGTCAGGAAAGCTAGATTGGGTGAAATTCGTGAAAACACAGCATTGCACTGTTTTGAGTATTGTGGTGGTTCATAAAAAGACTTTTATTAACTATGTGATTTTGGTAGTTATTTTTCTCATATTTGTTGTGAGGAATACGACTGAACATAAAGCTTTTAGTATAGAATGGAGGATTTAATATGCAAACAGTAAATGGTAAGAGTCCTTGTTTTGCCATTATCATTGTTGCTCTCATTATTATCATTACAAAGAAGCAATTTGACACTATGGGCAAATTTTAAGCAGGAAATTAACAGAATCATATCTGTGGTTTGAATAGGTGTGTGTTTATCCCATTGATGCTTTGTCATTCACTTTTAAGTGCTATATTTTTCCTTCTTTTGCTTTTCTTTTTAAGAATATAGAGCAATGGGTATCACAAAACATAACCAGCTAATTCTGCATTTGAAAAGCGGTGAATTTTTGGAGGCCACATTTTCTAAGAGTCAGCTGGTCTAGGGGTCAGCTCTCCAAGCCTGCTTTCAGACTCTTCCTTTTTTCCTACCCTGACAAGTTTTCAGATCCCATCATATCTGTCATCTCCATTTTCTCATTTTGTTCTGCTTTCTCTACTGCCACTACAGATATTTCCAAAAACAGAATAGAACTGGTTTTCACAGGCAGTAAAGTTGCAAGTCCAGTATCTGTCAGGGCAGGCATATAAAGGAGGAGCAACTTTCTAAAGAAACAGGTCTCTTTCTGTCCAGTAGGAAACTGCAAAGTTGCTGAATCATTTGGATTCGGCATATATAATATAGTGGCTTACTGTTCACAACCCTTCACCCGCTTGCAGCAATAGGATTTTACGTAGTCAATCACAGTTATGTGGGAATTCCTGTTCATTCTGATCGGAATAAGCATCAGAACCCTATGAATTTTTGCGAAGTCATGTGGCTGCTTTGGCCAATGAATATGAGCAGCCATGACATTGGCTATGATTAACCAGAAGCAATCGTATCAATCAATGAATATGAGCAGCCATGACATTGGCTATGATTAAGCAGAAGCTTTAATGTGATTATTTGGCGCAGCCCCTGTCTCGCCTGTTATTTTCTCTGTGTTGAAAACTGCATGATGGTGCCTGCTTCTTCACTCTGGGCTCCTGGAATCAAAATACCAGTGAAACTGAGCCCAGCCAACCCAAACTCACCCAGCAGTTCTCAGATGAGCAAAAAGCAAATATTCTTGCTCTAAGCCTTTGAGAATTGAGGGTTGCATGTTATTGTAATATAAAAGCTGACTGATAAAGAAAACCCAGACCTGAAATCTCTTAACACACCATAGAATCCAATGGCTCTTCTATAGTAACATCAGAATACGTCCCTTCTCCACAAATTAACATCTATATGAAAATGCATGATGGCAAGCCTGAAGCTGAGTCATATACTGGATTTAAGTAATGCTTTGGAAATAATAATGGAATATTAAGTTAGAAAAATGTAGCCCCTAAAGCCTAAATTTCTGAGTTACTTCATCCTCTGATTCATACTATCCTCCCACCCCACTTTTTAAAGTTGAAATCATAAATTTAATTAAAATTAGCATCTATCATATTTTATGAGGTCCTTGACTGCAAAAGCTGGATAACTTCTTTGCTACCTTCAACTTAGAATATCATCAGTGTTCAAAATAAAATTCTTAACTATTTTATGATTCCTTATATTTAACTATTTTATCACAAAATTACACAAGGAAAAGAGATGTTTTTTAAAATTTCAGGTAACACCACATTTTGACAGCATATCTGCTTTTGGTTTATAAGTATGCATAAACACATTATGCAAGGCAAAAAAAATTCTAAAAATCTGCTTATAATTAACATATTAAAAAAGTATCCAACAATTTTATTGCTTCCCATGTAAAAGGTAAACATTTTCAATGTTATTCCATATAAAGGAAAAGTGAAGCAAATTTTACAAAACATAAAACAAAGTGCCATTACTATATTTGGTGTCTGTCATTAACAATAATACAATTGTAACTTGTGTAAAATTAAGATAACAAAATTTATTTACATTCACAAAATTGAACACTTTAAAAGCTAAAGTTTCATTGTATTGGGGTGATTTAATTCTATCTTTATGGTTGCAATTTTTTTTAAGTTGTAGGCGATTTTCTAAGGTGTAAGATTATGTTTTGTGTCATTGTGATGTTTCTACTCTGTGTAATCTGATAGTCATAAAAACTAGATAGAATATCTAATTTCTATCACCTGCTTATTTCATATTTATGTATAAGAAAGTCTATCAACCAAGAATGCTTCATTGGAAAAATTGTCACTAATGCAAACAATAAACTAAATGACGCTTATGGTAAGAAAATAATGGCTATTTTGTCACCTTGAGTTCACTAAATTATAATCTTGATATGTTATTGAAAAACAGTATGCATGGTAATTTTATTTCTTTTATTATACTTACAAGACATACTTATATCCCATTTAAATGCTATCCTTTTCAATCTAGAATAATTATAATGACTACTAATTTTAGAAATTTAAGGGTGTCAAACATGATAAACATCAATCCACCACCAGCAGAGTTACCTACACATAGCACACCCACACTTTCTATGGCACTAGTTCCCATAGAGAGCAGGCCTTGCTGGATACTGGCTAGTAAATTACACATATGAGAATCATACGGGTGAAGGCAGTGAGCACAGAGATGCCATCAGTAGACACCAGGGCCATCGGTAAGCAGAAGTCATGGGATAGGCTGAAGGGTCACAGAGACTGTGAAGTTGGCCACAGTAAGAGAGTTAAAGCCCTGTGCTAAGGCACCACTATACCAAGATAGGCAACCACAGGTTTGTCATAACAAATCTGCCTTGCTTTCTATCCATGAGGCCTTTAAATTGTTATTAGTAAGTATTGCCCTGGCTAAAGGTCACTGCTGTGGTGAATAGGAAACTCACAATTATGGAGCAGTGCTTCGGTTGAACCCTATGAAACTGTTGCTTCTATAGGCCAAAATTGCTTCAATATTAGTAATTTAATAGAATTCAGCCTCATGTGCAGTATTAGATGCTCCACCTATTTGGAATCAGTTATCATAACACGCCTCAGACAAAGGTGCTATTATCATCTCTCTTTTAATAGCTGCTGAAATTTATTATCTAAGATGTTACCTCTAATTTATAATTGAAGGTGTTACCCTGATGATGATATTTTAGGTTAACTTTGGATAGATCAGTAATTAAAATATAACTAATCAAATCATAAAACAGAAAAAAATAAAAGTAGATTACTAAACACCTTTGGTGGAAGAAGACTAAATTAAAAACAGAAAAAAATACAAACTTTGGGGTAATTTGTTTCTGGCATCTAACAGGTTTCATTTATGTTGCTGGTGGTCTGGAAGGACTACAGGATTTTATCTCTCCAAAAGAAAAAAAAAGGCAGGAATTTTAAAATAAAATGTAAGTCTTTCTTTTTCTTTCTTTCTTTTTTTTTTTTTTTTTTTTTTTGAGACGGAGTTTCACTCTTGTTACCCAGGTTGGAGTGCAATGGCATGATCTCGGCTCACTGCAACCTCCACCTCCTGGGTTCAGGCAATTCTTCTGCCTCAGCCTCCTGAGTAGCTGGGATTACAGGCACGCGCCACCATGCCCAGCAAATTTTTTGTATTTTTTTTTTCAGTAGAGACAGGGTTTCACCATGTTGACCAGGATGGTCTCGATCTCTTGACTTTGTGATCCACCCGCCTCGGCCTCCCAAAGTGCTGGGATTACAGGCTTGAGCCACCGCGCCCGGCCAAAATGTAAGTCTTTCTAAGCAAAGAAGAGAAAACTTTTCACTGCAGAGAGTTCTCAGATGTTATTCTACTAAATTAGCATTCAAAATTTAAATTTCTTTTTTTTTCATTTTTTCAAGAAAGGTCTATTATTCCTTTCAATAAAAATAAATACAATCTAAGCATTTCTTGACATTTCTAATTTAATGAAGGGCCGAGGAAATAAAATGCTATGTTTCTTGTCATTTTTCTCAAAAGGCTTTGGAATAAACTTGTTCAGTGATGACAGCATAATAATGAAAAATGTCTAATGAAAACAGCATTCTGACAAGTTTTCAAATACTTATGTGGAAATAAGAAAAGCAACGCAGGCCATGAGAGGGCTTAATGGACCAAACTTAGAAATAAAGAAAATAACCATGAAGCAGCACAGAGTAAGGATATTTGTGTTGAAAGTGGCATGGGAGTAATTAGCAGAGACTTGCAGCCCTATCAATCAAAGTCAAAGCAGAGAGATATGAGTAAGTCAGGTAAGTTCTTCTCCCCAGTTGCTCTCAGAGACACTAGGCAAATGATAGTTATGTGCTCTGAGATAAATATTCTGGGAAGAGGAAATACATTTCTTCATGTATATTAAGAGATATAGAAATACATTTTAATTTGAAGAATTTTTTTGAGAATGGAACTAGAGAAAATATTTTTTAGATTAGAGCACATAAAGATTTCTAGACTATTGAAACAATGAATATTTTAAACTAAAGAACAATGAATATTTTAAATAATTATGCTAATTGTATTTATTGAACATTTACTATCACAAATAAGCTGTGCTTTATTTATTCCTCAATAATCTCACTTAGGATTCATTCTCAACGGATGAGATTCATATTAATAATCCTAGTAATTTAAAGGAAAAAATTTAATGAGTTACACCCAAGATTAAAAAACCATAAAGTTACCAAAGTTCAAACCTGATCCCACATCTATCTCCAATATTCGTGATTTTCTCCCCTAGTTATATTTTCCTTGAATAGAAATAATGAATATTTAAGATAAGTAAACACTATACAACAAACCCCAATATTTTGCTTTAAAAACTGTCTGACTGATCAACGTATGTTCCTCCTCCCTATTTTGTAAAACTGTATCACTACTTCCTTTCAAATCAGAAAGTATGGCTCAAAAGAGAAGATCTGGAAATGTAAGAATAAAATTAATTAAATGATCTGATATCAACCTAAGAATAGACCAATCAATTAATCAGAAAGGGCAATGCAAAAACATATCCTATTATATATGTAGAAGGAGTTATACAATATATAAATACTTATCATAAATAAAGGAGAAATAATAAACCAAGAAATAAATGTAAAGATTATACAAAAATTGGTATGAGGACAACTATTTGATAATCAATTTTGATCATTATATTCCACAACTGAAGGAGTAATTTCTGATAGACTAATAATTAAATATAATGAATCAAATCATAAAACAGAAAAAATAAAAGTAGGTTAATAAATACCTTTGGTGTGTAAGAAGACTAAACTTAAAAACAGAAAAAAAATCACAAACGAAAACAAAAAATAATTTCGAAAATGGAAACATCTGTATGTTCATAAATAGCAAATAGAATGCAAAACATTTTCATATAGATATATATTCTTTAAATATTTGTGTAGATTTGCAGGTCCTCCAACTTCTTAAAATTACAACATTTCTTTAGGAGGCATAACTATCTTTATTAATTTAAAGATAACATCATCTTCTTAATGTACTACCATTCTATAATTTAGTTAAGAAAGTGAAAGCAGAGCAATATGTAGTGTTTTTATGATGAATTAATATTTTATGAAATAATATTTTAGGATCAGCTAATACACTGATATTTGTGTTCACTTTACTCCAAAAATAAGATCCATGAATCCAGTATCAATAGTTTGTGCAGAGTTTCTGAATACTTGTTACAATATTAATGTCTCTAGATTCTTAATTTATTCTACTCTATTTGGGTATCCATGTTTTCCATGTTTTTAGGTTTTGTTTGTTTGTTTGTTTGTTTGTTTGTTTTAATCATTTTCTTCTTCCATGAATGTTTTAAGATAGAACTCAATTTTGATAGATTTTTTTTAGTTTAATTACTTGATAGTTTCAGAGCCATAGGCATACAGGCCCAGAGAAAAGCATTTTTTCCCTACAAATGCAAAACCACCATGAGCTTCACCACTGCCTTTCATATGGTAAAAGTGTTCTTTTGATATATTAATTGAAAAACATGAATATATTAATTAACCTTTTTTCCACTAGAGTCATGCTGTTGACAATATTGTTTTTAAAATGATTTTAATTATACTATATGCATTTCTATTTTGCAGTGACATAGAATTAAGCTTTTTTCTGCTGATCAACAGATCTTTCTCTTCCTTAGTTTATATAGCTTTCAACGTTTATTTTTATTTTTTATAAATCAATGATGGTTTCTAAGTCTCAGAGTTCTTGATGTTGTGATAATACTGAGTTTATCAAAGCACATCCAAATGAAGATAAGTGTCAATCAATCACGTTTTTGAGAAGCACATAAATTTGGTCCTATAGTTTAAATGAAATAAAAGAATTTTATCTTTAACATTTATTACATTTCAATCTTGGGTGATATAGTCTAAATCAAAGACTAAGGAACCATTAACAAACCATTAGAGGGATTATTAGGAATATTTTTATTTTGTTATTTATGAATGGAAATGCAGTTCTATAAAAATGCATTTATTTCATGTTTAGAAATTTTTGATACTTTGATTTATTTCTTTGCTGTCTTGTTTGCCCTGATATCAGCAACGTAACATAACTTGAGAAATTTTCTATTGATAAAAGAATTTCATCTTTGTAAAGTTATAATCTGTCCACACATCTTCATCATGATGACATGCCTAAATTCCACTGATAAAGGAAGTACTGCAGAGGAGAGAGAAAATTAGGTAATTAAGATGTGCATCTGCTATAGGGAAAGTGTTTCTTTGCTTTTGTTTTTCAGATTTTAATTCAAATAAATATACAGGACACACACACACACACACACACACACACAAAGTACTCAATAACTTTTGAACAATAGATGGATAAGTTGAGTGTCTCAACATATTTTACATTTTATTAATCAACACATAATTTATGGTCATATTTACTTATCTTACAAATAAAAATTAAAAGAGAAAACGGCAGCAAAGAATATGAAAACAAAATAGGGATTCTGTAGAAAGAGTCCATAGAATAACCCATATCAAAATTGTTATCATATTATCTTTGAGGAAGGCCTGAAAGATTTTCCATTAATGTTAATATATTTGTTTAAAGCATGAACTAAAGCATTACAAAACACTTATTAACATGTTTTAGTCCTAGCAGAAGCCTTTGTTACACTTAAGAGCAATTAAGGAAAATTCTCTTAATCTTCTCATAAGAAAATGATGCTTAGAAAGTAAAAAATAGAAAATGTTTGTTATAACATGTGAATGTAATCTATTATTAAGGACATAGTACAACAGATCAATGGTTAGCCATTAACTGGTAATTGGTAAATATGTGCTTAGTTACTGATCTGACTAATTTAATTTCTTAGAAAAAGACAGTGTCATTACTGTGATGCAACAAATACTGAGTTTCTATATGCTGATTTGTTCATCAATCAATAAAAGTGCTTCAGCATAATATAGTGAACATCTAAAGTAAATTATAGTATAATATTATTGACTCATCTACTCTTTATTAATTCTGTCCTTAAGTATATTTATTCCTAATGGTATACAGATTATTGAATTCAATTATTAAATATCTATACCAAATCTGTTGGCATAGAAAATCATTCCAAGCCTGTACTTTACACTTACAATTTTTTAAATCAATTTAGTAAATGTTTTTGTGCATGGTCTCTGTTTCAAAACTGAGGACAATTATGACCATTCAGTGTTTTTACTCAGTTCTTACAAAAATAATGAGTGGAGCATTTTACGTGCCTTATCACAATTAATCCTCACAAAAACCTCATGAGATACATTATATTATTGACACCATTTTACATCTCAAGAAATTGACATTTGAATAAGTTAAGTAATTTTCCCAAGTCGTATTTATATTTATATTTTAAGTTCTGGGGTACATGTGCAGAATATTGTTACATGGGTATATATATGCCATTGTGGCTTGGGGCATCCATCACCCTGTCATCTATATTATGTTTTTCTCCTAATGCTATCCCTCCCCTACCCTTCACCCCTCAACAGACCTCAGTCTATGATGTTCCCCGCCTTGTAAAATTTCAATCCTGTTTTGTTTAAATTCAGTGGGAGCAAACTTAACCACATTTTGACCATTAGGATTTTAGGTGGTATTGTTATCTTACTAGAATATTTTCATTTATACATAAATAGTTTGAAATTTTAGGGAGGCTATCGGATTCTTCTTAGAGTTATGGATTGACTTTAAATTCTGATTGCTCGAAAATGTGTTACAGCTCTTATTACACAAGGGCAAAATATGGGCTATGATTCTCTAGCATATATCAACCATATTGCAAAACTTCCTCTAAGATTTAGAAATAGATTTGCGGAAAACTGTCTTTCTAAAAAATGTTACATTAATGACTTAGGCATCTTCATGCAATGAGTTATTAGAAGTCTTTCACGGTCTTTTTAGGTTAGCACAGTGAATAATTCAGTAAATTTTCAAGATAATTTGGTGGCTGGAGAAAGGAAAATTTTACCATGAGCAACAGCCATGCTTGCACATGTGTGTTCTTATGAACACAACGGTTATTGTTGTCTGGCTAAATAAAGCTTATTTTTATGTGATGGCCTAAGTAGAATAATTTAATCCTTATCAACATAACCCAGTATCTCCACAAGGGAACAGGCCTGTATGGAACCTTTTGTTTCTTTAGACGCACCTCATTTTAGAGGACTGAAGAGATAGCAAGGAGATTTTGAAGTCTATATGTATATTTAAATGCCTTACCTCCTGATATAGTTTGGATGTGTGTCACTGCCTAAATCTCATGTTGAATTGTCATCCCTGGTATTGGAGGTGGGGCCTGATGGGAACTGACTGGATCACCTGGGTAGATTTCTCAGGAATGCTTTAGCATTACCCCCTTGGTGATGTCCTTGTAATAGTGAGTGAACTCTCATGAGATCTGGTTGTTTAAAAGTGTGGCACCTGGACACAGGGAGGGGAGCACTACACACTGGGGTCCATTGGGGGGAAATGGGGAAGGGACAGGGGGGTGGGGAGGTGGGAAGAGATAGCATGGGGAGAAATGACAGATACAGGCGAGGGGACGGAAGGCAGAAAACCACACTGCCATGTGTGTACCTATGCAACAATCTTGCATGTTCTTCACATGTACCCCAAAACCTAAAATGCAATTAAAAAAAAAGTGTGGCACCTCCCCCTCCACACTCTCCCTTACTCCTGTCTTTGCCATGTGATGAGCAACCTCCTGCTTGGCCTTCTGCCAGGAGTAAAAGCTCCCTGAGGGCTCCAAG
The DNA here is from genome assembly GCF_048565385.1 of Saimiri boliviensis. Classification (NCBI taxonomy): domain Eukaryota; kingdom Metazoa; phylum Chordata; class Mammalia; order Primates; family Cebidae; genus Saimiri; species Saimiri boliviensis. Next base: position 12,083,366 of record NC_133458.1, read on the forward strand.
GAAGCTGAGCAGATGCCACCTCTATACTTGTACAGCCTGCAGAGCCATGAGTCAATTAAACCTATTTTTTTTAATAAATTACAGTCTCAGATGTTTCTTTATAGCAGTGCAAGAATAGGCTAATGACATTTCTTAACACTCTTTCATACTTTGGTTCTATGCAAATAGTGAACATTAGTTCTAATCACTAAATTTCACAGATGAACCTCTTTATGTAGAATTAACTGTCTTTGGTTCAAATCCTGGAATTTGTGAATTTCAATTTTTCACACTTAATTCAAGAAAAATAGTATCCATTTTGTCTACAAGGTCATTGTGAGAAGTGATAATATATATGTATATATACACATATATATATAATTACATATACATTTAATATGCATAAGTGTAAGACATTATTATTATCATTCATATATAAATACACATTAATGTATATAAATATAAGGCATTATTAAATTATTAATTAGTAAATATGGTTATGATTAATATTTCTCATTAGAGAAATGCTCCCTCTCTGAAAAAAATGACTCATTTAACTTTTATTTCAATGTATTAACTTTTCTATATTAGACCTAGTATTTATTTATTCATATATGACTTACAATTAATTTTATTTCTGCAAAGGTTTGAGGTAGCTTACAATGCTAAAGGTATATAAAACAAAACAGGAAATAATATGTAAATAAAATTCTACTATAAATAAATTGGAGGTTGATGCACTCTCATTCAGTTAATCTAGATAAATTCATTTCTGTGGCTGAGCAATAAATTTAGGCAGGAGCTTCCTGGAAGTCAAAGAAAAATTTGAAAACCAATAGTTAATATAGTTTCATTATTTAAAAGGAAATAAAACAAAAGTTATACATAGTAGGTGCTCAATAAACTTTATTAAAATGGATAAAATGTGTTATATAAAATATTTTGATGTTAATTTTTATATTGCTCTTTTATAAATCTAATGAAAAAATGAATTATAACCCAATGTAGATAGATCTTGGGGAATTTATCATATATTTTAATTTTTAAAATGTTGTTTCCATTAATCCACTTTAGATAACTTCCAAAAAAGATTAATGCATTTTTCCCTCAGATATGTTGCATCTCATTTTGGAAAATGTTGGAAGATAACCTGGTTTAGTGTGTGATTTGGTTTTCTAGTGCTTGACTGATATGTGATATTTACAAGGTGGGTTCATAAACTGCTCATCAACTTTGACTATAAAACACAAGCATCAGATTTACCAGAGTTGATTTGAAAATTAGGAATCTGACATGAAATCTGTCTATATACAGGATAACACAGCACTGAGGTATGTTGGAGAGAAGTCAGATGATTGTGAGAAGATTGCTTCAGTGTTTATACATCAGCACTTAATGGGATTCTCCCTGTTATCGTATCAACCGTAACTTTTTTTTTTAACTGAGAAAACTGTGCCTATGAGTTGACTGACTATTTCAGGATTATATGATTGGTCATCTTCCCTGTGAAGCTACTGGTATTTTAATCATTATATTTTACTGTGGAATGAAAATCTTTGCTTTTTATCCATGGAATGCTAAACCTCAGCAGAAAATGAGAAAGAATTTTGATTTGAAAATAGATCACCAAGGAGCACTATTATCCAGTTATGTATAAAGCTGGTGCTGCAGAAAAAAAAATCAAGGGTGAAAAATGCCACTGGAACCACAGAATGGAACATACAATTAAAAAGACCTATATTCCAGCTTTACTAATTTAAATGTAATAATTGTTGCTACTCATAATTCTGTGAGTTTTAAATTTAAATTTTTCCAGACACATATCTACCCTAATCTACATTTTACTGGAAATGTTATTGCCTGCTTTAGCATGTGACATGGTTTTGCTGGGTCCTCATCCAAAATCTCATATTGAATTATAATCCCCACTTGTCAAGGGAAAGACCAGGTGGAGGTAATTGAATCATGGGGGTGGTTTCCCCCATGCTTTTCTTGGTATAGTGAGTTCTCACAAGATCTGATGGTTTTTTAGGTGTTTGGTAGTTTCTCCTGCATTCACTTCTTCCTGCTACCTTGTGAAGAAGGTTCCTTGCTTCCCCTTTGCTTTCCACCATGATTGTAAGTGTCCTGGGGCCTCCCCAGCCATGCTGAACTGTGAATCAATTAAACCTCTTTCTTTTATAAATTACAGAGTCTCAGATATTTCTTCTAGAAGAATGAGAATGCATTGCTACAGCATTATACTCTCATGTTTCTTCCTAATGTTTGAACTGCATTCCGTCTATAGCACGTTGTGACTGTAGTTTTTTTCTCACTCATTAAAGCAAATGTTAATACTTGCTTATTGCCAATCACCTAATATCATTCCTATAATTATACAGCTTTTTTTGTGCCTCGCTGTGGTTTTCTCTTCAATTCTATAATTTTCGCAATCTCTTTGCTCCTTGTCCAACATTCTGACATTTTTCATGCTTTCATTCCAACCTAAAGCTCTTCACGTTGTGCTCATGTATCTGATGCCAAATTAGAAAAGGTATTTTTATGGTAAAACTGTGTGTAATAACACAATTGTCTCCTTGCTCATTCATATAAGTGCTCTGTTAACCCGCTTAAACATTATACTTTTGAGCAACAACCATTCGTTCCTGATGTCTATTTCCTAAAGATGGCCAGTTATACTATCAATCCTTGACTAGGAGAATAGCTTTCTGAAAATATCTATAACAGAAGATATGCACTTACCATATTACAAGGGTGACCTCTTTGTAATACTCTCTAGGGTCTTTATCAGGCCAGAATAGAATCTGAGGGAATGACAGTGTAGAGTTAAATTTTCTATGTCTCTCCTTTTGTAAGTCTATATAGAAAATAAAAACAATCATATACATCATCTTGCTTTTGGAACAAAGACAGATACTTAGATTTGAAACTGTAGTAGATTGCTATTACAGTGTACAACAACCATTTATTTTTATTTACAACCATTTATTTGTATTTAAACACCTGGTATCTGAAAGGATACTTATTTCTCACAAGTGCTAAAACACTTTTATGCTCAAATAAGTTTAGGTAATTCTGGGTTAAAGAAAGTTAAACTAGTAAGCATGGGTTACTTCAGAGACTTTCATATGCTAATATGTTTTGCCCTCATATTGGCATTTCCTAAATGTATTTAACATCAGACATTTATGTGCATGCAATGGAAAATGCTATTTCAGACACTTGCTAAGAGAGCAAGAGTCATTACTCTTTCTTTTCTCTTTTAAGTGAAAGGTCTTAGTTTGTACGTAAAGATCATGTAAGTTATGAATTGCTCTAAAAAACTGAAGACACAATGTAAAGTATGTTAGATCTCATTATTTTTTCTAAATCAAGTTAATTGGTTCAAGCCACCCATTCAATGAAGTTAGCGAGAAACTCCGTATTTGTCACTTTGTATGGCTACCTTTGCCTCCTGTGTGTGAATCTGGACAGAACACTGGTCAGTGGTGTTCTACTGAAGTGCTATTTGTTCACTTAAAGTGGTGGCTCCTTCGCGAACATTCCCTTTTTGTATCAACTCTGCCTACACGAATCTTTGCTGGGTTCCCCGGGTTAAAGTCACAAAAAGCCACAGACCTTCTCTGCCAAGGTCCTGCTTCTAGTAGAGTTATGTGGATCGCTGCTGTGTTTGAACAAACCTGGTGTCATCACCTCATTCTAAGGGCATCAAATTGTCTTTCTCCGTCTTGTTTTAGGTCCCCCTACTTTTTTTCTAAATATAAACTTTAGTACTTTCCCTTCATACAATTTAGCTTAATAGTCTAAAATACAGAAACAAAGCCTCTCAAATCCTATCTAGAGCTCTTTCCTACACCTAATTGTTCAACCCTAAAACATGAAAAACTGAACTCTCTGAAGAAGAAAGATAACTCAAAACTCCCTCCTGTGGGGTAAAAAACAGAAAATCACACCGTAAAATTTCTAAGAGACTAATTAGTTAATTAATAACTTACAACCTTATTGATAAAGCCATCTATCTTGGGGGTCAATAGAATGGAATTTGGTATATAGATGCCATCATATCAAGGGTTCAGAAGCTTCCCCAGTTCCCTGGAGAAGAAAATAAGAAAATGTTCTATTAGTTTGATTAATTTGCTGTGCCCATCAGTTAAGAATAAGATTATATTTAGCTTCCATGAAAAGAAAACCTTTATATCAGAGGTCAAACATATATTTCTCAGGTTTTTATTAATATGCAGCATGACCTATCCTCAGATGTTGTCATGTTGACATTTTTTTAGGAAAAGCAAAGCCATTAAAATATGACAGTGTAGCATTCCTCTTTCAGGCTGGTAAAACAAAGACTTAGAAAATCAATTCATATAAGACAATTTTCCCATACACCATGGAATACTATGCAGCCATAAAAAGGATGAGTTCATGTCCTTTGCAAGGGCATGGATGAAGCTAGAAACCATCATTCTCAGCAAACTGACACAGAACAGAAAACCAAACACCACATGTTCTCACTCATAAGTGGGTGGTGAATAATGAGAACACATGGACACAGGGAGGGTAATATCATACACTGGGGCCTGTCAGGTTGTGGAGGGCTAGGGAAGGAATAGCATTAGGAAAAATAGCTAATGTAGATGATGGGGTGATGGATGCAGCAAACCACCATGGCATGTGTATACATATGTAACAATCCTACATGATCTGCACGTGTACCCCAGAACTTAAAATATAATTTAAAAAAAACTATCATATCGACGAATTTTAGGCTTAGGCAAAAATAGAGTACCAGGAATAATGTCATTTTACAAAAACACACATACACTTTCATATGAACTATGGATCAGAGAATTTTGGTGGGTAATTAATATAAGTCCATAATTGCTTATAAGAGAAGTCTATATATCAATGTCTTTGCTAATTTGGTCTTTATAAGAAGGCTAAAAACACAGAGGGGAGAACAGCTCCCTTGAACTTGGGCCACTTACAGCAGAACTGCCATGCTGTATCCACCTCCGTCCCCACGGCCCTTGTCATTGTGATACACTCCTGACTTTCAGTGGGCTGAGAATTTTCTCATGCAGCTACTGTCAACGCACCTGAAAACACCACAGGTTGGAAGTGCAAGAGAGATCATGACCACTTGGGGAAAAAGGGCATAACAACCCCAGATCCCTTATACCCCAGAGAAGATGATTCTGATGGGAAACTTTTCTAAGGATTCTCAGTTTCCCAGTGGGATTAAGCTACAGATGTACTGGTAATTGACTTGATAATGTGTTTTTAGTTGCCTTTCCTTTTCTCTCTACATCTCTACTTCCCTGCCAAGTAAAGAACTTGGCCTGGGATTCTTGTCTAACAGCCAGCTTCCAGGAGAGCCAAATGAAGGCTGCACTCTGAATAAACACCCACTGTGAAAGTCAGTGGAGACATTCTCTGTCTTGTGTCTGCTTTTCAGGCACTCAAGCTGAAAATAAAGGTCATCAGGAAAGTCCCTCCCTTCACCCTTCCCCAAAATCTACCATTCTAAGATTCCCTATTAAAAAAAAAAAATTTTAAGATGCAGAAAGGAAGAATAAGTGAAACTATCTGATTTTTTACCTTTAAAAAAAAAAATTATTAGGGCTGGGCGCGGTGGCTCAAGCCTGTAATCCCAGCACTTTGGGAGGCCGAGGTGGGTGGATCACGAGGTCGAGAGATCGAGACCATCCTGGTCAACATGGTGAAACCCCGTCTCTACTAAAAATACAAAAAAATTAGCTGGGCATGGTGGCGCGTGCCTGTATTCCCAGCTACTCAGGAGGCTGAGACAGGAGAATTGCCTGAACCCAGGAGGCGGAGGTTGCGGTGAGCCGAGATCGCGCCATTGCACTCCAGCCTGGGTAACAAGAGCGAAACTCCGTCTCAAAAAAAAAAAAATTGCATTTTAGATTTGGGGGTGCATATGACTAACATGCAAGATTGTTGCATAGGTACACATGTGGCAGTGTGATTTGCTGTCCTCCTCCCCATCACCTATATCTGGTATTTCTCCCCATGAGATTTTTCACCTTTTGTTTTTCCTCCCCTTTTTATAGCTTTGTTCTCTGACATCTTAACATGTATTTTCTAACTACAACCATTTCATTGTGTCTCAGTAAATTAACGTGACTTTGTCTCTTCCTTCTCAACTGTCTGTTCTTGCTTTCTTAAACAGACTATGCTGAAAAAGGTCCATAGTTTGTCCCAGGTGTTTGCAAATGCTTATTGTACCTCTCCAAGGAATAAATAAAAATCATTAAAGAATTTCAATGTTATCACAGATGTACTAAATAGGAAATCAAGCAGAAGGACCCTCAACTCATGCTAAAATGCTCATTTTCTTATGTAAAAACTGTATGTGGCATTGCTACCTGGTAAAGGTATAGTGTAGGTATACATTTGATATTTCAGGATACTCTGCATAAATTAAGATGTGAGTTTTCAACTCAAAGAGAGTAAATGGTCACAAAGTATATTCGGAAATGGCTTGTGTCGTGCAGTGAATCGCTGCTTCATTATGTTTGAGCATGGCAAAGAGCAAAGGCTCTCCATTATGCTTGAAAAACCACTGGCTAATTATACTATGAAAATTCAAGTTGTTCATGAGGTAAATAGTCAGGTTTGCCTCATGGTAAGGTAAATTAAGTTACCTTCTGAGAATTAAGCTCTTTGATCAGTCCTTTATGGCAGAATCAAATCTACAATGAAACGTTCCTGTCTTAAGTTCTATTCTTAGGTAAACTATAATAAAAAAAACCACTTTCTTTGGATTTTTTTTCAACTGAATATATTTCTATATTAGTGCTTAGAGCACTTTAGTGCTCATTTGATAGTATTTTATCTAGAAATGTTTGCAGGATCAATTAGGACTGTATACTCTAACATGTAAATTAAGTTTTATAACATATAATCTCTAAACCGCTTACATCCTAATTATTATGTAATAGAGTGAGAGACAGAATACTTAAGTGGGTTTTTGTCTGTCTGTCTTGATTGGACCCTAAGGGCCATGTTAGAAAAAAGCATGGCTTTCCATATTCACTTTTGTATCCTCAATGTCACTAGTAGAAGGATCACTACACAAAGGCACCAAGTTTCTGCTAATTATACTTTATTTTGTGCCCATTCTACATTCGAATACAGGTACCTTGCTTTCCTATAAGTCAGCAGACATGGGAGTGAGTGGATACTATAAGCAGGCTGATGCTTAAAGATGATGAGCCTTAAACAAAGAAGGAGGTGTGACTAGTTGCTGCCAACAGGACTGATAAATGCAATAGAGTAGAACTCCTCACAGTACTGATGGAAAACAGGTTCCCTCCTGTGTCTTACTAAGGAGATGTGGCAAAGAATACCATTTTAGCTTCATCTTGTTTCTGAACTGAGGCCAAGGTGTATCCTACTTCCATGCTGCAGAGTTCGAACTTCCAGCTTGCTTGATCCATATCTTTTTTCCAAAAAACAAAACAAAACAAAACAAAACAAAAAAACCCGCAATTACTTGAGATAATCTGAGTGAATGTATATTTCCTGCAATCACGGAGCTTAAAAGACTCACTAGCTGACAATTACAAGGTTCCAGGTATTATTCTAGGATCTTCAAGCTGTATTGAGTATATTAACTTTTTATTTTTGAGGCAAAGTCTCACTTTGTCACCCAGGCTGTAGTGGTACAATCTCAGCTCACTGCAACCTCCGCCTCCCGGGTTCAAGTGATTCTTGTGCCTCAGCCTTTCAAGTAGCTGTGCTTACTGGCATCAGCCACCATGCTTGGCTATTTTTGGTATTGTTAGTAGAGACAGGGTTTCAACATGTTGGCCAGGCTGGTCTCTAACTCCTGACTGAAGTGGTCCATCTGCCTCGGCCTCCCAAAGTGTTGGGATTACAGGCATGAGCCACCACACCCTGCCAATACATTAATCTTCACAAGTACATTGTCAGATGAGAAATACTTTATATGACCTGTCTATTTCCAAAACTAACAAATAGTGGAACCAGCATTCAAAGACAGGCCTACATCACTCCAAAGTCAAGCTATACTTGCCAGTTACAGCCAATTACTACAATTGTTTCAAAATTTTTCTTTTCCATTTATTTGCATTCTTTATTCTTTACCCATACAAGAAAGAAAATAATAAAGTACATTTACTATCTATAAACTGCAACATAAATTAAGGTGCTGATTATTACAGAGAAGTGAAACTGGATAGTTTCTAGCATTTTGTATCGGCATATCAGAATTTTTTTTTTTTTTTTTTTTTTTTTTTTTTTTTTTTTTTGAGACGGAGTTTCGCTGTTGTGCAATGGCGCGATCTCGGCTCACCGCAACCTCCGCCTCCTGGGTTCAGGCAATTCTCCTGCCTCAGCCTCCTGAGTATCTGGGATTACAGGCATGCGCCACCATGCCCAGCTAATTTTTGTATTTTTAGTAGAGACGGGGTTTCACCATGTTGACCAGGATGGCCTCGATCTCTTGACCTTGTGATCCATCTGCCTCGGCCTCCCAAAGTGCTGGGATTACAGGTGTGAGCCACTGTGCCCGGCCTCGGCATATCAGAATTTCTAGAAAGACATGAGATTTCTCTTCAGTGAAGAAAGTGGTTGCCTCTGAGGTTGTTCAGTAAAATTTATGCTTTCCTATTCCCGCCAGGCACTGCTCCGAAGTAGAGCAAAATTCCTTTGGCACTTCCACATTAGAACAAAATCTCTGATGCCAAATGGACTTATATACTCACTTCCATTAATCCTACAATGTCCCTGCCTATAGTTAGGGCTTTTCTTATTTTATTTTATTTTGGTTTGAAGTGTGTACCAATTCTAATACAGCAAATTTAATACAATTTTTTTTATTAGATCAAAATCAAAAGAATGTTTCATATGATTTAAGGCAGGTTCATTGAATTTCTTGTTTTTGATGGAAGTAAATCTTCATTTGGAAAAATGCCTTTTATCCTTCTTGCCATGTACTCAATGCTTGTTTATAAATTTGTGTTGACTACCAGAGAAGCCTTTTGCTTGTAAGTTTAGTAAACCTTATTCAAAATACTCATGATTGACTCTGCTGAATTATATTTCCCTTGTGAGAGAAATGAAGGATGGCAACAAAGATGTTCAAAAGTAGGATTTAAAAAAATCTCTTCAATAATAGGAACTGAAACCAAGCTAATCTAAATTTTGACTGTGCTTTTCTCATTTTTATTTCTAAGTTGAGTTTTTTCTAAGAAAAAAAAAAAAGCTTTCTATGCTGAAAAATAAACTGGAGAAGCAAGTTTACTACCAAAAGATGAATATATTATGTAGTAGTAGCAGTTTTAGCAACTGAAGTTTCCATTGTTGGGATGGTATAAAAGAAGTATAATGTAACAGCATATTCGCTGTCAGTACACAGAACTCATCTATACATTTTTATTGGATTACCAGGTAACCTTGTTTAACTTTGGCTACATCACTGCTTCTCAAGGTCTCTCTAAAAGGCGGTGTTTAGATTAGGCTGTCCTTATTCAAAACACTACTTTGAGCATTGAGATGACAAAGAAAGCCTTCTTCGGGAGCCAGGTCATGAGGTGTCCCTGCAGGATCTGCCCTTCATGGTAGTTATTTAATTTAAGAGTTAGACCTTTGAGGAAACTTTGTTTAAAGAAAAAAATCATGGCTTAAAAAGAAACGAAGTTTATATACCACTGAGATAGAATGTTCTTAAGTTTTTCTGACATTCCAGTTATTTTATAATGATTTTTCTGCTTTCGTACCGTGACTTTTTATTTAGAAGGGGAAACAGTGACCCAATGAGTATTCATTGAATATTTTTAAGCAGTTCTTCCATTAGCCAAGGTTCCAATTTGCTAGCCTTTTTGTTTTTCTTTTAGACAATCTACCAAGGGGGGATATGCTGAGAGACATATAGTTTTATATGAATATTAATCTATAAAATCAAGTGAAATGGTTCAGTAATCTAATAGATAGAGAGCTTTATTGTACTGATGCATATGTGATTCAAAAGATAATTACATAAGATTAAACTCCTTTTCTCAGCCAATCAGAATAGAGATCCTGTTCATTTTTACAACCTATAATAAACTTTGTGGATGAGAAATTGTGATATTAATCTCAAGTACAATGAAAGAAATAAAATATTATGAATAAAATTTTTCCTCAGGCTTACTGGGTAAAAAAATGTGGACTCTATTTACAAGAATCATTAAAATGCTGTATTCATTATTTATAGACTAGAACAATAAGAAAATGATAAAACAATAAGGAAATTGCATAAAGAGATGAAATGTGAATCATATTTATCTAAGAGAAGAATTAATGTTGGTAATATTTTTATAAGGAAAGAAATTCTATAATAATCACTCTGAATAGATTTAGATTTTTGGCAAGATTACTATTCTACTCTGTAGAAAGAATATATATGCTGAAAATAAAATGTCATCCAATATTTACATAGTATTTACGATCTGCTAAAGCTGTGTTCTAAGCTGTTGTCATATATTCACTCATTTAACTTTTCCTACAATGCTACAGGATTTATAGTGTTTTCGTCTTTATGTAACATATGAGAAAACTGAGGTCCAGTGAGATTAAGAAACTTGCTCAAGTTACACAGCTAGAAAGTTATGCTGTTGAGAGTTTCATTTAGCCAACAAGTGAAAGTGTTTACTACTAAACAAGGTGTTTAGGTTACTAATGAAGTGTTTACTACTAAAAAAAAATTTAAACTGTTATCTTCAAACTCTGTTTCTTCTCACTGTCACACACTTATCCCCAGATATCTCCTGGATACTTTCAGCTACAATGCTACAGCACTTTGAATTCTCTCTCTCAATGTGAATCCTGTAGAATTTCTACTCTTTCCTCTCAGTCATGAACCAACGTAGAGGACGGAGCTGGAAACAACTTTCAGGTGCAAAAATGGACTGCATGATTTGTAGGAAATGGAAATTAATAATTATAATGATAACAAAACCAAATACAGTGGAGTTGTTTTTAACTGTTACCATGGGTAAGCAATTTGAAACTGTGTCCGTGTTAAAATATTCCTCTCCTTTGAGACCCAGTGCTCCCACAGCCAACCTTTCCTTCACTTGCAACAATTCTTACCTCCGATTTATTTATGAGACTTCTATACTGCTGATTTCATCAACAGCCATGCATAACATGCAGCTGAAAATGTAACTTACCAAGGATGCCTGCCTTGTCCCTCTCTCTATCATCCCTGAACCATCAATCAAAACCTTCTGTCAGTTTGTCCTTTTTGCTATTTCCAGCACCTGTTCTCTGTATTCTTTTCGTTGTTTTTATTAACACTTTGTTTCAGTACTCACCAATTGACATACTTTAAAATACACTCAGTGTTCTCTTCATTTAAAAAAGAAATACTTATTAATTGAATTTTCTAAGTTAGGAAAGTGTAAGAAAGAAGAGGCAAATCAGTTATAGTATCAATAACTGGAGTCAACCAATGAAAATATTTATACATATATCCCCCTAATTTATTTATTTATTTATTTATTTTTGAGATGAAGTCTCACTCTGTGGCCCAGGCTGGAGTGCAGTGGCATGATCTCGATTCACTGCAACTTCCGCCTTCCGGGTTCAAGCAATTCTCATTCTCGTTTCAGCCTCCCCAGTAGCTTGGACTATGGGCACACACCGCCACTCCCAGCTAATTTTGTATTTTCAGTAGGGACGGGGTTTTGCCATATTGGTCAGGCTAATCTCGAACTCCTGACCTTAGATGATCCACCCCTCAGCCTCCCAGAGTGCTGGGATTATAGGTATGAGCCAACACGCTCAGCCCTTAAAGTTGGTTTCTATTCTCTTGTCTGTTTTCTCTTTCTGTCTCTTAACCAATCTCTCTATGCCTACCTATACATAAGTATCTCTTTAAAAAAATCAGGCTCATATTTTATACATAGTTGTATTCCCTGCCTTTTTCATTCATTTAGTTTAAATAACTCATAAGAACACTTGACAGTCAATGGGTATTGCTTTTTTTTTGTTTCAAAAGTAATATTTCTTAAAGTAATGAAGTGTACATGTGGTTAACGATTTTTTAAAATGAAATAAAAAATAAAAATAATAATTCATAATCTTACCATTATTTTGCCACACCTTAATCAAAATTTTCCTTCACTATTTCTCATTTAGATTACTAATAATGACATAATTATGCTCACGTTTGCATTCCTTTCTCACCTGGATTTACCCTCATCTCTCAACCTACCATCGATACTGCTTCCAGAATGATCTTTTTTTTCTTTTCGACACAAAGTCTTAATGTTTCACTCTGTCTCCCACGCTGAAGTGCAGTGACACGACTCTGCAGTGTCAAGTAATCTTTCCATTTCAGCCTGCAGAATAGCTGGGTCTACAGGCATGCACCACCATGCCTGGCCCATTTTTGTATTTTTGGAGACATGGGGCCTCACTACATTGCCCAGTCTGATCTTGAACTCCTGGGCCCAAGGGATCCTCCCACCTCAGCCTTCCAAAGTTCTGGGATTACAGGTGTAAGCCATCATGCCTAGTCCCAGGGTAATATATATATATATATATATATATAATTTTACGAATGTGATGAATTACCATCTTCTACTCTTGAGCTTTACTATACCATAGACGTTAACCCAATATACCAATACTCAAGCTTCCTCTAAAAGTATTTCCCCTATTTCACATAATTGGCTTCATTCCTCAACCTGATAGATGTGGAAAGAAGTTGTATGTTAGGTAAGACTAGTAATCTCAGTAGGGCCAAGGCAGAATTTGGGTGCTATGAGATTGGGTCACCACAGAATCAGAAAGTGAAACCATCTAGACTTCTGTTTCAAGTCGGAATTTGTTCTGAGAAATGGGGTTAGAGCTAAATCCATTTAAAATCTAGTTACATTCTTTGTAGCCCATCTTCATTTCTGCTGGTTTCCAAATCCTAAATGATGAGGTTTTGGAACAAGCAGAAATGATAACTGGCTGAAAAGAACGGAACTGGATTATAAAGAGCGAAATAGTTGAAAAGGATTGAATTTAGGTTAGTAACAAATACCTTAGCAGAGTTTTATCCAGAAAGGGCCTATGTGATATTATTTCTTAAAATACTAGCATAACAGTGACATGGAGGATTAAATTATTGGGGAAGTGGTAGAATATTTTAGAGAGAAGACAACTCATGTGCTACTGTAGTTCTCATACTGTGTGATGAGGATAGAGGATAGGTTAGTACAATAGCAGGGTAGATAACATACATTCCACCAGTTGTCACCAGTGTCAAAGCCTGAGCCATGGCTGTCTGTGCACTGCTAATGCCTAACATCTCCCTGGCACATAATAGTCATGCAGGAGGTTTTCTTGTATTTGGTTAGAGTGGCTTAGCTACACAGTTTCCATGGGGTTCCAAGTCGAATGCTCAGTCTCATGCATCGATGTTTTCTAGGATTTCCATTTTAATTTTGTTTATTAATTAGAATCAAATTGACTGTCCCCTGTGAGGGTGATCATTTGACAGGACATCTGCCACATTAAGAATTGAGTTTTTTATTTTTTTATTTTATTTTATTTTATTTTATTTTATTTTTTTTGAGACAAAGTTTTGTTCTTGTTGTTCAGGCTGGAGTGCAATGGCACGATCTCAGCTCACTGCAACCTCTGCCTCCCAGGTTCAAGCGATTCTCCTGTCTCAACCTCTGGAGTAGCTGGGATTACAGGTGCATGCCACCATGCCCAGCTAACTTTTGTATTTTTAGTAGAGATGGGGTTTCATCATATTGGTCAGGCTGGTCTCAAAATCAGGTGATCCACCAGCCTCAGCCTCCCAAAGTGCTGGGATTACGAATGTGAGCCACCATGCCCCGCCAATATTTTATATACAGTAAAATAACTTTACCTGCCAGTTTGAAAAATTCTTGGATGTGATGTATTTTCAAGAATTTTTCTCTAGATACTTTGTAAATGAAGCTTAGATTATCTTTATTTGCCTTTATTTGATGTAGTTTATTGGATGAATTTGCTTTCAAAAACTACCATTCATCAGTGTTTTGAGTTACAATTTTATCTGTTTGTTCAACTTGTTTCACTGCTGTTGATTTAGCTTAAAGGCATGATGTAATTTTTAAACAGCATTTCTAGCTATCTAAAGTAATTCTCAGTTTTCAAAGTGCCCGGAAAAGCTCTTGCTTTTTGTCTCCCCACAAAAGATTCTTATATTTCTACACTTTTATCCCTAAATATAATAATTTTAAAACACCAATAGGATTTTTTTCTTCTCATATAGAATGTAATTGAGTGATCAATCCCTAATACAAAGTGCTTCCACTGCAAAGAGCATTTCTGTTATTTTACATAGGCCTAGTCAATTTGAAGCCAAACTTGGTAAATTATTTCACATCTGTTAATGAGGAAATTCTGAGATCAAAATAAAAGACACGTGAATTATCCAAGTCTTAGTTAAAACGAAACACTGTGTTCTGTGATAAAAATAGTTACTTGCTACAAAACAACAAAATTAGGGTTTGGGATGACATGTCATCATCACTATTGTATTAAAAGAAAACCGTGATTTTTAACATCTTCTAAGAGTAATAAACAGCATTTTCACTTGGACTCCTGCCACAAAGCTCTGTTTCCTGACCAGCACATGTTCTCTCTCTATTTGATGTTATGCTACCGATAGAGACAGAGGAAGTTTTTTGCAAATCTGACATTGCCATAATCAAAATAATGAACATACTTATTGGCATCTGCTGCATTTCCTAACTGGTGAAAGCTTTGGTTATAAATACTTTTACAGAAAAAAGTGGAGACTCCAAATAAAACCATGAATAAACTTCTGCTGGCCCCAAACTATATTTTTAAAAGGACAATTTGAGCCAAAGTATGTTATTTTCCAGCTACTGATGCTAACGGAAGGAAAATGTTGTTTAAATGCTTAGCAGATGTTTAGTGGTTTTATCATCATCATTACCCACAAGCTATGCTAAATTATGCAAATCTGTTTTGAAATTTAAAGCTTATATATACTTATTATACTTTATTTTCTTACCATTTGGTAATAACCTCATTAGGATAAGAGCTAGGTGTTTATTTTTTATTAATAAGAATACTTTGGTGTGAAGGTTACTTTATTTTCCCTTTTTGCATATCTTCCATAGTTACATTATAATAACAAATAAGAGTGAAAAGTGGGAAGCCTCACAGTGGTATTCGTCCTATATTTCTACCTATTCCAGTTAAGAAGATATAAACTCCATGTTTGTCTGGAGTCAAGATTGCCAAAGCTGTATCCTATGCATTCCAGCCACGTACCAAACACTTCCTCTGGAGATTCACTAAGAAAATCAAACTCCTCATTCTCACTCATTCACTAAACTAGACAGACAGATGACAGCGATTCCTCCCCATCCCACTCTCACTGGAGCTAGTGACCAGGTCTCAGTGTTCTAGATCATTGGCTCTTCATTAACCTCTTTTTGCTATCTTGAGCTACTGCATCTCCCTGCAAGAAGATCCATTGCCCGGGTACTTTTGCTTTCCTCCTTATAAATAACTTCCACAAACTTAGAATCTAGGGATATTCATCATATTATTAGCATGCTTCAGTTCCTTTCTTGTCCAAACATCTTGGCATGAAATATATGGGTCTCTACAGACTTGCAGGTTTCAACTCTTGCCTTGCTATGTCCTAGCTTTGTGACAAGAGCAAAGCACACTCTGTGTACCTCAGGATAATCACAATGGGATATAGCTCAAAGATGTGTGTGTTTGTATCTATGTTTTCAGTGAATAAGTTAGTGTGTATAAAATGATTACAACAGTGCCTGGCACATATAGGCATTATATATAGTCCCTACTGTTATTATTGTTTCATCTTGACCAAGTTTCCTCACTGTTATCTTAAAAACCTACCTTCTCCCATCCCTACCCTATGCTCTATACATCCATGTATGTATACGCATGCACATATACCTACATGCATGTGCACACACATATACACACACACAGAATATGCTCTAGTCAGATCAAACTAACTGAATACTTAGAGAAATTTCACCATAGTTTCATGCCCCAACCCTTTCATTTGCCATCCCCTCTACCTGGAATTCCATCCTTTTAACATAGCTGACCATCAATTTTTCTGCTAAATATTCAAATTTAGCTCAAGCAATTTTCTCCAAATTTATTTGCCCTATTGCCATTTTCCAGCCTCCTTTCATCATTGGGATGCAGGACATGACTATGGTCCTGATGGCAGTTTACTGAAATGTACAAAGTATTCTTTCTCTTGCCAGCCTGTGGATATCTGGAGGGCAGTGACTTGTGTTTCACCCATGTTGTATCACCAGAGGTTTCTGCACAGAGTAGCAGCTCAGGTGTTTCTTGCTAGAATAAATGACTTAGTAATTACCACTTCTAGGTAACTTAAGCATTTTTTAAAAAGGGGTATTTCAAAAAGAAATAAAAAACCAGAGTCTTGAATCCAAGTTCTATCTCTACCTTCTTGACATGCTGTAACAAACATTCTCCTTTCCTTTTTTTCTTTTGTCCTTCCTTCATTCCTTTCATGAACACTTGCTGTGAATTAGTGATGTGCTGGTACCATGCTAGGCACTGAGGATACATAAATTATAGGAACATCATTGTCTTTTCCTTGAACACCATGAAAATTTAATTTTCAAATCCTTTGTATTGACTTAGGGAAAATACTTGTTCACCTAGCAAAATAGCAAAATATCGTTTATCTTTAACATGTAAAGAAATAGTCCTGAATAGACATTACATTTTCTGAATTCTAATGAAATTTGCCATTATAAAATAAATGTATGTTAAAAGCGCTATTACAACATAATTCTATATTAGAATTTTTAATCATTCAGTAAACTGCTTATAGTGAGTACATTACTTTATTTCATATTTTACCCAGAATTTTACCTAGAAAATGTTGAACTCTTTATCCGATTGGTTATAAACACTGGGAAAAGACGTAAGAAGGCTAATCTTCAAACTCCAGGTCTGGAAGTTTATCAGTAATTTTAATGTCTACCACACTGGGGTTAAGATAAGGATCTGAAGCAGATGATACATATATCCTTCTGGTCGCAGTATAAATTGTTGTACTTATTGAATCACATGTGAGCATTATTGGGAAGGATACAAAGGGAGGATATTGTGAGGACGTGGGAAAGAAAAAAGTTACAGAAGTGACAATATTCTAAAGATGCTCATGGTTGTGAGAAGAGGACCTGCAGGCACCATACACAGATGGAGTGATTTGACTCATGCAGAATCATTTTCACACAAACTAAGAACCAAGCTGTAGCATAATGCTAGGGAAGCAGTAGTAATCCACCTAATAAAGACTCTGGAAGTATTTCTTGGTGATGATAGGCAAAAACATTATCTGATAACAATGTATAATCAAACTTTGGGCATCAGACTCGGTGGGATAAAATAGTTGAAGGACCAAGAGAAGGTGATCAGAAAGCAGTGCAACAAAATTTTATCTCTTGTTCTCTTTTCAGTTCCAAAATGTTTCTACTCTAGGTCTGCAAGAAAATATATCTGCTAGGTTTCCAATAATTCTAAGTCCCCGGAGAAATCTTCCCAAATGCTTAAAACTAAGTTTTTTTTAAAAAAAAATTATAAGGTTTTAAAAGCTTCTGTGTAACAGAATTATATATTAATCAGCTATAATTATATATTCTAAACTATAACTTTAATATTTTATTAACCACATTAATTACATAGTAACCAAACTATTGACTCAAATGTGAAAATATTTTAGTGTATAATACAATTCAATTAGTTTTTTTTTTTTTTTTTTTTTTTTTTTTGAGACGGAGTTTCGCCCTTGTTTCCCAGGCTGGAGTGCAATGGCACGATCTCGGCTCACCGCAACCTCCGCCTCCTGGATTCAGGCAATTCTCCTGCCTCAGCCTCCTGAGTAGCTGGGATTACAGGCACGCACCACCATGCCCAGCTAATTTTTTGTATTTTTAGTAGAGACGGGGTTTCACCATGTTGACCAGGATGGTCTAGATCACTAGACCTCGTGATCCACCCGCCTCGGCCTCCCAAAGTGCTGGGATTACAGGCTTGAGCCACCGCGCTCTGCCTTTCAATTAGTTTTATTATATGTTTATTAACTCTATGGGACAATCTATAATACCAGGTGCTTTCTATACCAGTAAAACTTTAATCTTTTTTTAACAAGAACAAAGTAAGTCTGAACAGTTAAGAACATGCTGTGGCTGCCTTGAACTTGGTCTACACAAATCTAAGCTTATGTTGCTTCTGCAACTATCATACTGTAAATGATGATATAGGTGGCAAATACAGATGATTTCAAGATAATTTTGCATAAATTGATAATTAGACCTAGCTGGAAATTTTCACTGAAAACTAGTGAAATTTTTTGGCATGCATTTCCTAATCATGATTTTCACAAAGGACAAACATCTTATACAAGCATTACTTTATGCCAAAGTCACAAAGAAAATATCAGATTATATATATATGTCTTGAAAAATTTGTCAGTTCTTACAAAATTATGAAATATATAAACTATAATTAAGATAACATTTGAAGAGGCAGAAGTCAAAACAGCAAGATGTATCGGGATTGGCTCACTGACAGCAAGCTGTGGGAATTAGGAGACCTGGACCCAGAGTCAGCTTCATCAGTAATCAGGTGTCATCACCTTGAGCAAATCAGTTTTCCTCTCTTGGGCTTTTGTTTCTTCATCTGTAAAATTAGGAGGCTGGACTATATTTTCTCTAAGACTTCTTCTACCTCTTAAATTCTATGAGCCATAATCTTTAGAGAGTTTTGGTCTTATCATTATAACTTCTATTGTAAAAATAATGTCAGTCTACAAATCTGACACTATCAGCCAGGATTCAAAAGTACATTAGCAAATGTCCTCTAAGCTGTGACATTATTGGTCACAGTATGTTGAAACATTCTTTTGAAAGCTCCTTGAAGTAATTCAAGAGTGTTAAAAAAATCACATCCTAAATCATACAAAGGTATTGCTCCAGACCCATTTCATTTACCTGAGACTTTTGAAAATTAACACAACCAACCCTAGAAAAAGTTGTAAAGGTTGTTATTTCCAAGCCTCAGCCTTCTCTCTTCTTGGTGCCCTGGAGGTGCCAATATTATTTGTCTATTTATATCATCTTCCACTTTTATGAAGATGGAAGGATTTATAATAATTAGCCATTTGAGTTTATCTCCTAATTATTTTGAGAAATGGAAACTTAGTTACAGTGAAGTCTTAGCCCAGCCCACACATTTGCATTTTATGCTTCTTTTTGCAAATAGCATTATAAAGACTTTTACCCTATTAATAGTAAGTTTAAAGGGTAATATTCTAGAAGGGAATCATTTTCGAGACAAAGGCATGTGTATTTATTAGCTTACTGACATGACTTGGCTATGCCACCACCCAAATCTCATCTCAAATTGTAATCTCCATAATCCCCAGGGGTGGAGGGAAGGACTTGGTAGGGGGTGATTGGATTATGGGGGCAGTTTTCCCCATGCTGTTCTCATGATAGTGAGTGAGTTTTCATGAGAGCTGATGGTTTTATAAATGGCAATTTCCCCCAGGCTTTTCTGTCTTTCCTACCACCCTGCGGAGGCCCTTGCTTCTCTTTTGCATTCTGCATGATTATAAATTTCCTGAGGCCTCCCAAGCCATGTGGAACTGTGAGTCAATTAAATCTCTTTCCTTTATAAATTACACAGTCTCAGATAGTGTCTTTATAACATGTGAAAACAGACTAATAATACGCACATTTCCAGATTACAAGAAGGGCAGAGGTGGAGCTGCCCTTCAAGAGAGCTCCACTGCCATCGGCTCTCTTTTCTCATTACTTGTCTTATACTCTGTGGATATCTGTCTCATTCTTCCAAATCTTTACCGTTTTGTGTATTAGCCACTAGCCATGTATGGCTATTTAAATTTAACTTAATTAAAATTAAATAAAATGTCATTTATTCAGCTCCTTAGTTTCATTAGTCACATTTAAAGTGTTACACTACCTTCTCCAAAAGGACTTGGTTGTAAGCAAGCAGGACTCATGTTACAGATTTCTCACCATATATATATATATATATATATATATATATATATATATATATGTTTACTTATTTATTTTAACCTTGATGGCAATGTATTAAAAGTTCTTTGAAAAGGATTCTTACTGGCTCGACTGGGTCTTGTGCACAATGTTTGAACTCTCACGTGGTTTGGGGAGGCAGGATGAGGGAAGTGACTGGCTGTTTCCATTCAGATTCCATGGCTAAAAACGGAGGTAGGGGAATAGCACACCTGGTAAGATATGCCTGTATAATCTGTCTTTGCTCCCTACATCGATCTTTTTATTTTATGTTCAGGGATATATGTGCAGGTTTGTTACAAAGGTAAACCTATATTATAGAGGTTTGGTTAGATTATTTCATCACCCAGTTATTAAGCTTAGTACCCATAAGTTTAGAGAGGAACAACATTACATTGATCTTTTTTTTTTTTTTTTTTCTCTCATGCTCACTTTATTTGGGAGCAGGGGCAGAAGAACCTAGGCCTGCTGTGCCCGCAAGAGTGCCCGCAGGAGTGCCCGCACCTGGCGGATCTGCCAGTCGATGCTGGAGCGTGCAATGCCGCCCAGGACACCGTACTGCTGCACACTGTGCCCGTGGTCCCACACGCGGTTCACGTCACTCAAGAACAGGGGGCTGATGATCTGCAGCTCCTGCAGTGGCAGCTGGTTGAGGGCGACCCCCTTGGTCTCAGCCATGAACACAGCTTTCGCGGAGGCCTCTTGGGCCTGGCGGAATGGCATTCCTTTTCGGACCAGGTAATAGGCGAGGTCAGTGGCCAGCAGGTCGGGGCTGAGAGCCTGTCCCGTGTTCTCTCGGTGAATCTGCAGCGTAGAGATGACGCCAGTGGCCACCTGGAGCACAGCACTCGTGGCGTCTGACACTTCAAACACGGCTTCTTTGTCCTCCTGTAGGTCTTTGTTGTAGGTGCTGGGAAGTCCCTTGAGGGTCATCAGGAGCCCGGCACACCGCCCAAACACACGCCCAGCCTTGCTCCGGATCAGCTCCAAGCTGTCGGGGTTTTTCTTCTGGGGCATCAGGCTGCTTCTGGTGCTGTAGGCATCCGAGAGCTGCACGACACTGAATTCCTGGGTGCCATAGAGGATGAGGTCCTCAGCCGTCCCGCTAAGGTGAGTCAGACACAGCGAAGCCCAGAACAAGAACTCGGCCACAAAGTCACGCTCGCCGGTGGCATCCATGCTGTTGAGAGTGACAGCCCCGAAGCTGAGTTCTGCTCGGAGCAGCTCTCGGTCCACACCCAGGGGATTGCCTGCAACGGCCCCGCTCCCCAGGGGCAGGACACAGATCCGCTTCCGCACCTCCGGCAGCCGCTCTGAGTCTCGGTCAGCGCCGCGGCGTGGCTCAGAATCCAGTGGCTCCAGCGGATGGGTTGGGCCCTCTGCAGGTGGGTGTACCCTGGGAAGAGGACATCACATTCCGCCTCTGCCCGATCCACCATGGTCCTGATGAGCTCCCAGAGAGGCCCGAGAGCATGGGGCAGGTCCGCCGCAACCGCAGCCTGAGGTCCGTGACCACCTGGTCGTCCCGGCTGCGCCCCGCGTGCAGCTTCCCTGCGGTCTCGCCAACGAGCTCCTTCAGCCGGCGCTCGTTGGCTGTGTGGATGTCCTCATCATTGGGGTTGAGTTTGAAGGTGCCCTGGGCCCACTCCTCAGCTACCTCGTCTAGGCCATGGAGTATCTGGTCCATCTCCGCCTTGGTGAGGAGCCCTGCCTTCTCCAGGCCCCTGCTGTAGGCTTTACTGCCTTGAACATCCACCTCCCACAGCTGCCGGTCGTAGGTGATGGATGCGTTGAACTTCTCCGTGATGGGGTCCACTGCACCCACAAACCGGCCACCCCACAGCTTCCCGCTCTCCGAGGCCATGCTGGGCGGTTCCTCGTCGTCCGGAGGCCTCGGTCCTTCGGGTCTCAGCCTGGCCCCGCGGTCAGTCTACATTGATCTTAAGTGTTACCATCGGATATGTTTTGACAAATGCATATACCCTTATGATCTACATAACGATGTGCTGGTTAAGATAGAAAACTTCAATTACCCTGGAAAGTTCTCTCACGCTCCCTCTCAGTCAATCTCAATCCCCCAACAAGTGATATTTTCCGTCATAGATTAATTTTGTCTATGTATTTTTTCCACACGGGCACACATTATTTTATAAGATAGTAGAGTTTTTAAAAGCATATTTTTTGTGTAGAGAAACTAAGATTTGATTCCTGACTCTTACGTTAGTTATTTAACTATCCTGGGCCTCAGGTTTCTTTTAAGTATTAATACATGTGGACAATAATTAACAACTCATTGGGTACTATGTTTATGACCTTGGTGATTAAATAATCTGTACATCAAACCCCTGTGACATGCAATTTACCTGTACAACAAACCTGCACATGTACCCCTAATCCTAAAGTAAAAGTTAAAAAAAAGAGCGACTATTTCACAGGATTGTCATAAAGAGTATGTGAGACAATGAATATAAAAAAAGATTAATAAGTCAGTGTAACGTTTGAAACAGGATATTCAGCAAATGCTAGCTTTTATTTTTATATAATCACAGATGTTTAAGGTTCTTACTCCATAACTAATATTTGAACTCTCTCTTATCTGTAACAGCGTAGAAGAGTTTAACTTTTGTATTCTCTGATCCAATGTGAAGAGGAACAATAGGTCAAGTGTTCCCATACTTTTAAGTAAAAGATTAGGGGGCATGGAAGGAAAGTTAAAAATGAAAGTTCCTAAAAAGCAAATTAAAATGTAGCACTGATGATATTCAAGTTTTTTTGATAAAATGTTTGAGCAATATCAAAACTTTGGAAGCACATAACCCAGTTTTATGAGCCTTGGAAGAACTTTACAACAGCTACTCCTGAAGTTTTATTCTGCCAGTTTTATGGATGACTCATCACAGACCAGATTTTCAATGAAACAGTTGATGATATAAACTAACCTCCTATAAAACAACTCTAATACAAATCCCATTTTTACATAATTCAATTTAATAGAACTGTCATTTTATGGAATGACAGTCACTGGGTAGCTTGTGGTTTCATGTGTTTTCTCCAGAGCGGGAGGCAGTTTCTTGCTTTGCACTCTGCTTTGAGCAAGAGGAAAACAGATTTTCTAGAGAATAAATAAGCATGGGATTCTGTAAAAGAGGAGAAGAGTGGGTCTGCCAGGCTAGAGTCTGCCTTGATTTCGAGGTTGGTCAGGGATTAGCCCTGTGAGGGAGACAGATGAACCCTGCTGATCTGCGGTTGCTTCTGAAACATCGGCTTCAGTGAGTGCAAAGAAAAAGGAGCAGGGTGTGCTGAGGCAGGGTTTTGAAGTAACTCTTTAACTGCAGCACCAACAAGGGTTCCATCAAAATACAAAACCACTTTTAAAACCCTCTCTAGTCATTATAATAAGAGTCTTAGAATATATCTGTTTTTTAAAATGTTTTGGAACATGTGAACAATGGATGTTATTCTGGAAGACACTGACTGTTCTTCACTGTCTCCCAACTTGATCACCTCATCTATCACTGCCTAACTTCCAAGAGAAAGACAATCCCTGGCTTCTTTTCCTGAGGGTGCTCTCCTATCCCAGAAGACTAGTTTGCCACCCTCATGACAGTCTGGAAGAGCCAGGAAAATAACCATCAGGGAGCAGTCTGCATCAAAAACATCCAATGACCAATGGGCATTGACATATGGAAGCTGAGCTACGTTCCCTTCCTGTGGGGCTTCCCTTTCCTGTCTCAGTTCCCCATAATCCTGTGGTATTTCTTTCAATTGCCAAATAAACCAACTTGTATGAATCTTTAACTAAAAATCTGCCTTAAGAAGGATTCAACCTGAGACAGGCATTACCCAACTGGTAAGGGAAAATATTCTTTACCAAAGCAAGTGTGATATTGGCCGAAGGCAGAGAAGAGGGAAGTTGAGACCCACTCTCTCACAAACTCCTCTGGCCTTCCTTGTCTGAATTCAATAAGGTCAACAAATATTTATAAAGTGAGGCCAACATGTAACACATTTCCCCAAAGATATTTAACAAGAGTAGAAATGTATAATAAGGTAGTTCATTCCATACTGGAAGTTTAACAAATTTTACAAAATTCCTCCCAAAGGAAAGTAAATCTATATACTTTTTAAAATTTTCTCAAGGTGAATTCTCCTTGGAATGGCATTTCTGATCAATTCCATAAAATGGCAATTTTGTCAGAATCACTTATCTAGTGATGAGTTTCAATTGCTTAATGATTTTTAGCTTCTGATGGTTTAGAATTACCTTGAACTAACCCTGATAACATGGATGGGTTAATTATGTTTTTGAAGGAATTGTATGACAGTAAGATGTGTATTCAGCTCAATATATCTTTCTTATAAGAAATCATGTTTACTTTTAGTAGATTGATGATTGTACTTTTGTTAAGATAATAACTTTAAGGAAAGGACATCTTTGAATGCAAAAAAACATATTCTGTATAGGTAGCTTCCAAGTAAGTGGTTCACTGGATTATTTAAGAGCTATATATTATTTTTACATCAATTTCCCCTTACTGTCAAAATTTTAAAATGTAGTTGAGGTTTACAAACCAGAAGATTCTATGCATTTATAGCTAAAAATTTGCTCTCCATGTACATAATATTTATGTATCTGTGACACGCATCATTTGATTTAACGTCTGCTTAACTGAAATGTGATGAGTTGACATTATCAAACTGAGCAGATTTTCTGAAACTTTAAGCCAAATGTTCCCTGTTATGTATGGAAGGAGTGGCAAAGCAGGAGGTCAAGGCCAGCAAGGGGCAGTGTATAAAAGCACCAGATACTGTCACATAGGGTTAGTCCAATATTATCATTAAAATCCATTTGAGTAGAGCAGATAAGTCAATGATCTTATATGAATATTTAATTATAGTATTTCTACTAATGCTATTTTTCCCGAATTATTGTTGCAATACAATATAGCCTGTTTCTTAAAGGAATAAATCTGAACTTTACAACAATCCAAGGAAATGAAGACCTTTTAAAAAAATAACTATAGACTGAAGATTATAAAACCTGGGCAATACATTTAATGACTCCTTGTAAAATTTAGGATGAACAGAATCTTTTAAATAACAATGTTGATGTCCAGTGCATTTTATTTTGCAATTGGAATATTACTCTGAACTGCTAAGTCATATTTGATCTTCATTAATACAATAAATATTTATTGAGTGTCTTCAGGGTGCCATGCACGATACTAGTGTCGGGTTGAAAGGCAAACAAGATGAACAGGAATTTTTCCCTTCTGGAAATAACAAACCCAGATGTGTAAATGTAAACAAAGTTGAATGGTAAATACAATGACATTCACTGTATCAAATGAGTATTTTGACTCCTGAACTGTATAGAACCCTACACTGAATGAATGTTAGAATAACAATAGTTTTTATTTAAGCACACACTTTGTACAGCAAAAGAGCATTTACATGATCTCATTTAGTCCTTATCGCACCCTTAGGAATTATGTAAAGAAGTCGATCTGGGTACTTAAAGAATATGAGATTTAAAGAATATGAGAGTCCTTCTTTAAGAAAATGAATGCATTATTTCATTCAAAAGTTCTACAACAATGTATAGCATTGCACATATATTGTTTGGGTACTTGCAAATGTAGCCTTGAAGTGTGATCTTTGTTGACTTCACAATGAAGCCTCTTCCTGACACTATTATTTTACTAACTTCTCAGGTGAGGAAATTGAAGCCTAAAGAGCTAAGGCCAATTTAAAAAGGAAATTTAGTCTAGGTGAAAATCAATATAGAATGCAGACTGTTAGGCAGAAAAATTAATACCATGGGCCTCGGTAACTGGATCCTCTCAATTCCTTAGAAAAGCAATGAAGGCCTCTTAGTTACCAATTTAATTCATTCAGGCATTGGTTGACAGGTGACATTAAGATATTTCTACAGATGGAAACACAAAAATTATGAGGTATTCATTCTTATTGCTAATATTTGTATCTAAATTAGAGAACACGTCTTGGGGACTGGGATATTTGAATCTAGCTCCCATTGGGTTACTTAAAATCTTTCAACTCATGAGTTTCTGATGAAAAGTGTTCTACTCTCCAGAATAGCCATACTAGTCATATTATTTAATTTCCAGCATTAGTGTTTGGGTGAATTAATTCATGAATTGCCCAACATGCAACAATGTCACATATTCTGTTAAAGTAGCTAAAAGGAATATGGCATTTGATGGATTTTAAGTGTCATCATGTAAATAAATAAGAAATACTAATGTCACTGAGTTAAATAAAGTAGGTTTCACAATTTTATCTATTTAGTTTTCAACACTAATCTTTCCATGATGTTTAACTCAGCTGCAGAAGACCAAAGGTTGATCAACAGCCAAGGCTTACACTCAGAAAAGTGCACTGAGATTTATGGCTACCACAGAAGCATAATTTAAAAATATAAAGAAAGCTTCTTTTTAATTTTGAGGTTTGCCAACAGAATTGGACATGTATTGAAATTTCACTTTTTAAAAATGATACTTTTATATGCACATAAACAACTCTGCTGAAATGAAATTAATCTGGATATGGCAATTTAGATTCATAGAAGCTAATATGTTAAAAATTAATCAATTACTCCCCAGTCCTTGATAAAATTCAGTATTTTCCAAGGGCACTTCTACAGCAGCCGACCAATGGTGTAAGGTGCTACGCTGTTGAGAGCACTTTAGACTTTCAGACTGAATCAATGAGAAACATTTTTAAACACAAGACAGTCCTTGTAATCACGTCATCTAATGCTCAGGTAAACCCATTAATGGGGAGATATCAGCAGGGCTCATCAAATAATCAATTTTAGTCACCTAGAAGAACACAATATACTGGACAGAAACCAATGATCATCTATGAAGAGCATTTTGTTTGTGTCTGTAAGCGCCTCGTGCCCTACTCCTGTGGGAGTGATCTGTATTTTCTAACTGTACTTCATTCTGTGTCATGACCATTCTATGTACCTTTTTATCACCCTGATGAAGTTTAAATCTTCTCATCATTGAAGCTGAAACTCAAATTTGGTTGTTCCACACACCACAAAAGTAGATGTCTTAATTACTCATAAAAGAACCTGATAATATTATGACAAAATACTCTGGTCAGTTTTGGGATTTCATTGGTGTTCTTTCAACATGCTTCATGACTTTGGGAATCTAATGCTCAAAATCACTATATGCCCAGATGATTTAAAGGTAGGGTACATACCTGGGCTGAATGTTTTGTGCTTGTTAGGTAACTCACCATCTTAAATCAGAGACACACCAGACTCCCAAATAGGTCAATCTAGCAAGGAATCTGTTGTTTTTAGCACCCCCTGGACCATTGGTGAAGTCTTCCATCCACATCTATTTAGTAAGTCAAATAGTTCATCGAATCTTAGTAGGGGCTTCAAAATAATGTGCTTCTGGCCAAACCACCTCACTTTAAGTTAGAAAACTGACCCTCCCAGTGATTGTATGTTTCACAGACTATCAGTTGAACATACTCTGCTAACTGGATGTATTTTTTAGAAGCTCTGTATATTGAACTATAGTGTCCCAGACTTTTTAAAATATTATTTTCCTTTTAGAAAATGCTTCTTATCAGAATCTTAATATATTTGAATGAGTGCTAACTATAGCATGGGAAAATATCAAATTTCAATAAATGAGTATAATAAAACTTTACCAGTTTCTACAGACCAGAAAAGCTATATTTATCTACTGATGAATTATTATTATTCATAGTCATTCTGTGACTAGTAATTTTAATATACTTAATAAACTTTAAAAATAGAGAATTTGTTTTTATACACTCTTAAGTGTAACAGTTATATGCACATAATTTTCTAATATATATATACATATATATAATCTTCTTGAAAATTCTTCCCTTAACAGCATTTGTATAGTTTTATAATATTTACTAATCGTACTTTTAATCTTGAATAAATTATATATAAATTCTAGGTTTGTTGTGTCTAATTTATAGTAATTTCTTCATGTTTGGCTCACTAATGTTCCAATATAGCTATTCAAATTTCTGCTAGTATGTCTTCAAGTACTTTTATGAAACTAAATATTTTAGGGTCATATTTCCTTAAAAATTCAGTAAAAATTATTACAGAACTATCAGGACAGGAGCCAAAGCACAAAACTCGTAGTAAAATGTGGACTAAGAAAAAAAAAAAAAAGACACCTAAATGGGCCCATGAGGACCATTATAAAGCAAAAAGGAAAACATAAAAAGTACAGCATTAAAAGATTAATGTCACCTTCAGAAAAAAAGTGAGCATTTACTAATTTTTGCCTGGTAATGGTCATTGATTTTACATCAAGGCAATGATAGATTTAATAAATGATATTTGAAAGGTAGACTTTTCTTTCAAGATTTCTACTTTAGCTACAAAATTATACCTCTTTCAAAACTGCCGGAGGAAAATTATCACCATCCTAACTTAAACCTGTATTTTTATCAGATGTCTGAAATGAAGGTCAACTTTATGCATAGTAACTGATTCCTTAATTTTTAAGCATCTTACACAAAGTGGATGTAAGCAGATTTTGGAGTTTATTAATGCATTTTTACTTTGCATTGTTTGTAGCAAAGGACCCTGGAATTGTCTGCTGGTTAAATGTGTTTATGTTAGCAAGGCCTCTATGTAAATCAACACATAAAAATCTGTTTTCATTCTTCTTTCTTTTCTCCAAAATCAACATTCAACTCCACTTTCCTTTCCTGTGTTCTGTTCCACTATTGAGCCAAAATCTGGAGGGCATGATCTTATCTCAGGGTACTTGATCAGTTCTTAATTATTTAGGTTTCTTACCTTAAAACAAAAGTGTGTGGAAGTGAAATGAACGTCCAGGGTTAGACAAATGAGGCCATGAAAAAAAAAAAAAAAAAAAAAAAAAAAAAGAAGCAGTATTATCTGACTTACCCTACAACCTATTCACAGTGCAGCAGGGAACTTGGCTCCCTTGCCCTTAGACCACAGTACTCTGGTAAACATTAGAATTTCAACAGTCTTGCAATGGTTAGTGGGGATAACAGCTGTATTTTTCTGATAAGATACTTACAGGATTATTTGAGTTATTATATTGGTATAGCCTGGTAACCAATGGTGGAAAACTATATTAACAATATACTAAGTCCGGGCATGGTGGCACACATCTGTAATCCCAGCACTTTGGGAGGCGGAGGCAGGCAGGTCACTTGAGACCAGGAGTTCGAAAGCAGCCTGGTCAACATGGGGAAACCTTGTCTCTACTAAAAATACAAAAATTAGCCTGGCATGGTGGTGCATGCCTGTAGTCCCAGCTACTAAGGAGGCTGAGGCAGGAGAATCATTTGAACCCCGGAGGCGGAGGTTGCAGTGAGCCAAGATTGCGCCATTGCACTCCAGCCTGGGTGACAGAGCAAGACTCCATCTCAAAGACGAAAACAAACAAACAAACAAACAAACCACAAAACAGTGTACTCAGATTTTCCTTTAATGATTTAATCTCACTTGCAATCTCCTCCTCTACTCCTATGGAAAGCAAGTGGAGAAACTTAAATCTAATCAAGTAATATGCACTGGGTAAAGTCTCTTTTCATTTAATATTCTCAGATTTAGCCCTTCTCCCTCTTTAATAAGAAGTTCAAAGGACATCTGTGATCTAGTCATAGGGAGGATCAGAGAGAGGGGCCTGTGACCTCAGGCTGATCTCATCCACTGATGGACGCTGCCAGCTGTCAATGGAGGTATGGTGGATCCAGGCTGCTCCTTGGTTCATCTGCCAGTGTTTGCTGTGGGAATATGACAGTAGAAACTCTGGTTTATTTTCTAGTCATCAACAGTGCTTCCAAGAAGCATTGGCTTGTAAATGAGGGTATCTCCCTATGGACACTTGACCTCACCCAGAGTTTTGACTAATCACACACCCTTGTTGGTCTAGATCCCTGTTGTTCTAGTCATGGCTTCATTTAGTTTGAGACTAAATGGCTTTCAGAGTTAATCTCTCACTTTCTTGAAAACCCTTTCTGCAGGTTCCCTTGTGAGATTTGCACTCAACTTATGAGCACATCCCTCCTGTCTCCCACTGCATTCTAAGGACATACAGGGATTCTTGGCCCCTTCACCTTACATTAAGTGTCATGGGCCATTCACTGACACCTTCTTAGGAACCCTTCCTTGCTAACCACATTCACATTTATTGCCTTTCATTGTTTTGCAGCTACTTTATGCAGTTGGTATGGGGGACAGTCTATGAGGTTATTCTCTTCCTGAAACTTAAACGGAAAACAAGAGAATATATCCTCTATTTTAAGGGTTCATTCTTGGAGGGGAAAATATCTCAGAGAAATATTAAAATACACCATTTTAGTATATCTTCCCTTCCAAATCATCCTCTGTATTAAGTGTTTTTGTGTACACTGACATCCCATACAGTCTTATGAGGAAGACAATCATCTTCACTTCACATATGGTAGCACTGAGGTTTAAAGAGTTCAGGGAATCAATCCAAAGCTCCACAGTGAGAAAATTTCAGGGCAGCTTTTGAATTTAGATATTGTAACTTCAGGGTGCATATATTCATTATAATCTAGCAGTGCCTTTTGTCCAGACTTATTTAAAATGTCTATTAAAAAGATGAAAAGTTTGGATATTTCATAACACTAACAGATTTAATCTGGGGGAGAGGGGAGGAGGTGGGAATGATATATTTGAGAACAGAACCTTCAGGCATCTTGAGGAGCACACACTGGCCAGGCCATGTACAGTAAATTTTCCTGCTCAACCTGTTGTCCAAGATGTTTTATTCTTCACCTCAAAAACTCACACATTACATTCAAATTCTGCGTTTTCTGGATTATTCTATACATATATTTATTATATGCCTTTATTAATGATTTTATTCATTAAAAGAAACCTGTTCTATAAATGGAAGATTTACTAAAATCAATTTGAATTAATCGATTTCATAATTATATTTTGGATAAATTTCCCTTTACTTCAAACATTTCTTTTATTTTAGGCACTGGCAAAAAAATCCTAGATACTATATATACTTCTACACTTGACTTTTGTAAAAAGGTTTCTAATTTATTCTGTCTGCGGCAATAAAGCAAGATCATCGATAATCATTCTTCTTTAAGGTAAAAATCCTAATCTGGTGAAGTCAAAATTTCATAAAATCTAAAGACTATTTCAATGGCATCTATAAAAGTGCAGCCTTAAAATCACAAAGCTGGGCAAGGCCTCAACTGTTCCTGACACATTAAGCTCTTAGGCTTTAGGCAGTGGACTAGTTGAGTTCAAAGTGGTAGTTGATATTGAAGGAGAACAGGATGATTCAGGAAGCTGAAGTTAAGAAGAGATCCAAGGTGAAGGAAGTTTTGCTGATAGTCACCATAAAATACCCAGAGAATCCTGTGGCTAGGGAGGAATAGGGTTGTAAGTGAGGTGGTCTACCTGTCTCTCAAACCTGTTCTGACTGTGAGGAATAAGGGATGGCTGAAGTCTTTTCTACTTGGATTTTAAGACTAGCTCTGCACTTCATATGGCTCATTTCCAGGTATGTAAATGGTGATAGCATCACCTGCAGAAAGAAGCATCGAAGGAGCTCAAATTTTAGGGGTTCAAAATGAGCCCCTAATTCCTCACTTTGGAGCTGTTATATCCAAAAAATGTAAAAGGCTCAAAGGTGGCTAGTGCCTGCCTCCATTATATAGGCTATTTTTTATTATTATTATTATTCTGTGATGTCTTTAGCAACTCAGACTGGGAGACACCAAAAATCTTAGCAGTTATTTTTTTTTATCTTAGATGTGTTATGAACATGTGCTCTAGATTGAGGCCCATCTGAAGAACTGACCTATAATAACAAACCTGGAGTTTGAAATTCTTGTATATGAAGAAATGAAACCCACGACAGCAAGGGCAATGACAAGCTGTGATAATAATGGCTGTGTCCCAACTCTGTCCTGGAGTTTCATGTTCCAGGAGTGAATAAATAATTTAATCTTCATGAGCCATCAATTCTAGTCTTCCTTCAAAAGTCTGGCAATAGGCCCAGCTAATTTCATTTATGATGTGGACTTTTTTTTTTTTTTTTTTTTTTTTTGAGACTATGAGTTTTCAGAAAGTGAAAAAGGGCAACCATTACCTCATTACATGAGTGTGCTTCTGTGCTTTTTTTTTTCCTTCCAGTAATGCTTTATTGATTTATTAATCAGCAAGAAATCAAAGGGTAAGGACATGCCATTTCCTCATTAATTAGTCATAGGAACAAGCAATACTAATCAGTCTTACTTCAACTATAAATAATTAGTCGTTTAAAAGAAATTTATCTTGACAGAAGAGAGTGAAATATAGAAATTCTGTTACACTTAATAATTTTTTTTCCACAGGATAAAAACTTATGTATTGAGTATTAAGTCAAAGATTTAAAGCTTGGGAAATAGATAATGAGAAAATAACTTTTAATTTCTAGCAGTTTTTATTCATAACTTAAAAGAGTTGCTTTGTTATCAGCTAACTTTTTTTTACATATCCAAACATCAGCATCCCCTCCTCCAAAGTAAGTCTGCTAAAGTGAGGTATAGTATGAATAAGAATATACTTTAGGAACTAAAAATATAGTCCTACTTATGCATTTACTGAATTGCGGTAACTATTTCTACATTAAAACAGCTTTTTGTTTCTATTTCATTTTCCAATGGTTTCTTCGTGATATAAAATAATTTGGCTGGAAATATTAAAATTTTGGGCTTTATTTCTGCCTAAAGTTTAAAAAATATCTTTCTAACTCCTAAGCTCCTGTTACTTGTTCTCATGTCTTAACTTCCATCAGAGATTTTTAAGTAATTTAAACTATATAATGCAGACCTTCATTCTAATTGCTATTAATAAAATATCTTTGCATCTTTTATTTTGAACAAAGGGAGAAACCAACAGCAGGTTGATTTATCCATCTACCACTCTTTCTCTCTTTATTTAGGATGTTTCTGCTAATAACCTTGCCTCAAAAAATGCTTGTGACATGAATGAGTTAAAAAACAAACAAACAAAAAAACAAAACAAAACAACAACAACAAGAAAAAAACACGGCCCTGCTCTGTGTTTGAAGAAAGCATTTTGTAACATAAAATGCTTGTCTGACACATTGGTATGATTGATAAATGAAAAGAAAGAGACTGAAAGGATTCAACTAAAATTGATAGAAATCTAGTAGGAATGTAGTATGTTATTTGTATAATGTTATTTGAAAGAAGCTAGCTAAAATTTATGGAAGCCAACCATAGGCCAAGATATTATTTGTATGATGCTTATTTTAAACTCAGTATATCTTGAGTGGAAAGTATTTTAATCTCCATTTAAGAAAACCAAGTCTCCAAGAGAGTAAGTGATTTAGATAGGATTTAAATGAATGTCTTTCTCATTTCAATTTTCATTCTTTTTCACCGTGCTGCATGATACATTCTACAGTGCTACTAGTTGTGTATTGGTCTAAAAACTTTAAAAATCCAATTACACATCTAGATATATGGGGTCACAATAAATTAGAATAAAGAGTGTTAATGCCTTAGAAGCAGCCATTGGAAAGAGGAGGTAAGGTCTGATTTTTTTAAGATAGATTTTGTCAAAGGCACTTGGTCAAGCAATAGTCATACAGCTAGGTTTTAGCGAATATTTGAGGCCAATGTCGTTTTTTGGGAGCTCTTACCTTGAGATCATTACCAATGAATACTTGTTGTTAGTTGAGGATCTACATACTCTATGAATAAAAAATGCCGCAAAAATTGTATAAAGAAACAAAAATCTAAATTTTTGGTTGCAGACTTAAAGCTACTATTAAATTAGCGATTTGTTTAAACGTAAACATTTAAATGGAAACAAAATTCATGCCATTACCATACAGCATTATGTTGATGATTAATTTTTATCTGAAAGTTTTGTTGTTGAGGTGTGGCATTAAAAAAACACCTGCATGCAGACTGGTAAATTGTATTTTAACAAGTCATGTATTTCATGTTTTATGCATTTCATCATTTTAACCTTGCAGTACAAAATAATATTGACCAGAAACACCTCTTTGAAGTATTACTTATAAAAAAGAAATGGTGCGTTATATTCCTGACACTTAAGGTCAAGTACTACAGATGCATTGTATATTAATGTATCCAATATATCAGACAAATTAATGTCTATCCTCCCTTTTGGGTCTAGACTACTTTATAAACCTATTTTTACTGTCTTCAGTTTGATTAATAGTATCCCAGAAATACTCTGTCCTAACAGTATCCAAGACAGCTTTGATATTATCTATGAATCATGAGTGAAAGAATTCTCATTATATTTGAAATGATACATTTCAGAAATTGAAAATAATTTCATGTATAGGTTTTATTAAACACAAGATAGTATGTTGTTTCACTCTAGCAATTTATTCAAGGCCAGTGATTAATTATTGCAATTTCTCCTGAATTATTTAATGAATTCTCCCACTGAAAATTTTGCTGGAATGGTTCAACACTCTCTTTTTTTAACAGCATGTATCAGTTTTAACAGCTGTAATTGACATTCACAACACAAACTTATGTTATAATTTTTGTTATTTGGGTCAATGATTTTAATTTGTGATATGTCCTTGAAAAATAGTGATATTAGTAATGTGTCAAATATGATAAAACAGAATTTTGCCTAAACTAAACACAAATAAAATGCTTAGGGGTCTTGCCTTCTTTATTATTTGAAGGGCTCTGCATAGGAGCCTGCTTTTTCCTGGTTAATTCTGTTGTGGTGGTGGCCTCATAGAGAATCATAATAGTTGTGCTCTCTCAGAGACAGGGGGAATAAAACCTCTGTCTAACACCCTTTAGCTTAATCCTAAGGAACAAAACACATTCACTTATCTTAAATATAAAATATAAAGTCTCTTGAAACATTCAAGTTGCTATGTTAGACTTTTCATTGTTACAGTATATATCCTATGGCCAGAATCATTCAAATGTAAAATTTCACTTGTAATTTACTCTATAGAGAGAAAAGTATATGGTCTGAGTGTAGGGATTTATTTGTTTTCCCTAGAAATCTGTACTTTTTAATATATATTTTATTTCCAATACCTTGATTTTTCATATTATTTTTTCTAAGTGATTCTCCTTTCAAAATTGCTGTAGTACTGCATTAAGGGTTCTAAAAATGCCAAAGGAAGTAATGGAGTACTATCAATAGTTTTTGCTCTCCTAAGTTTTGTCATATTTACACATTAAAAAAAATTCACTGACTTAATTTAGTTTCCAACTTTCTACAGTGTCTAGAATAGTCTTTGACTCTGAATACATAAATATATTTATCTGAAGTGGTTCTGCTCAGGAATTTAATAAATTGTGCAGTCTACAGAGAATACTATTAATTATGTAAAGACTGATGGAGATTCATTTACTTGGTTTCTTTCTGAACCACTTGACTTGTCTCTATTTAATTAAACAATAATAAATGTTATGGTAGGGAGAAACTTAGGCTGTCAGTGAACAATACTAAATATATTCCTGGAATAGAGAATGTGATTCTAGATGTCTTCATAGTTTGACAGAAAATCACATGAAGATAATTAAAACACTTGCTTACTTGCCTGCAACTTATTGACATATATCTTCAATCATATTTCTTAAGTCTTCAGTCATGGAGGACACTGTGAAGGCAAATTACTATCAATTCCTCAGTACATTCCTTTATCTCCTGGAGAGCTCATTTTATTTTAGACTTTATGCATTTTATATAATGTTCCCATGTCTGGTTTCGATTTGAAAATATGGCACTCTTCACATTGCCATCCCATTACATGGTAAAAATCAGAATAACAAAATATTAAAGATATTTTACTGAACTGTGGAGTAGCAAGTTACATACAATAATCAGTTATAAAGATACTGGGAGATGACACATTAATGAGCTGATATTTTTAATATAAATTATAAATGTAGTTGAAGTATCTAAGATAATTTATTGAAATATTTGAAAAGTTTTTACTGTATGATCCATGACCATATTAAACCACCAGCACCAAAGGCTGAGTGTGAGAGAGACTCTATGCAAAGATAATCTCTCAGTTTTCTGGTTTTAGGAATTTGGGCAATTGTTATTACCTCTCTACTGTTGTTTCTCTTTGTAAACTAAGAACATAAATATCTACTTTGGAAGAGATATAATGTATATTTACTCATAATTGTGACATATGCAAAGCATCCATATCAGTGCATATCAGAGAGTAGCTAAAAAAAGGTACACCTATTAAAATTGCCATTATACTCTTTCCTCTGATTATAGGTTTTAAGAACAAGTTTCAGTGCTAGAAGTCAGTAGAAGCACAGATATTTTATCACATAGAGACAGTATTAAAATTCTATTAACTCATTAGTGGATTGGTATTTAATTTTCAATTTAGAGTCTGTAATTTCTTTTCTTAAGATATTGTTGGAACGACCAATCTTAGAATAGATAATTTAGATCCCCTCTGAGATGTAAATAAAATAGTGCATAAAACAAAGTTTTACATTAATTTTCCCCATAGATATATTTTATTTAGCTTAAAGAAAATCCTTGAGTTGGTAGTAAGTCAATGTGAATACATTCAAATTAATGCTATGATGCCATCAATAATTTATTAAATAATTGAAAAGTCATATATGAAGTAAAAGTTCAGTATATAAGTTACTAATTAAAAGGATTCCCCCAAAAAACTCCAAATTATGCTTTCATAAGCCGGGTTGGTTATTTTCAATTTCAGAATTTGGTGTGTGATATTGTAAAATTTGTATATTTGTTCCTCATCCCCAGTTTTTGGTATATAATTCCTAAAATCGTTGGAAACTTCAAGGTAATAAATTTTCTATGCTAATGAGTTGACTAGTTGGCAGAGGGCTGGCAGCCTCTAGGTAGCTTCAAGATGGGGCTATTCACCAGAAAAACCAAGGTGGGATTAGAGGGTTTGGACTTTCTGCCCCAACCCACCCCTTGGAGAAGGGAAAGAGGATGAAGGCTAAAGTGATCAGCACTGTCCAGTGATTTAATCGACCATGCCTTTGTAATGAAGCCTCTATAAAAACCCCAAGGGAAGTGTTCAAAGAGCTTCCGGAGAGTCAAAGACATGGGAGCTCCTGGAAGGTTCTGGAGAGGTCATGGATGCTGTACAATGCCACCCTCATATCCTTACCTGTCCATCTCTTCATCTGGTGTTCATCAACATCCTTTGTAACTTCCTTTGTGATAAACCACTAAGCATAAATGTTTCCTTGAGTTCGCTGAGCAGCTCTGGTAAGTTAACTGAACCTGAAAGAGGGGTTTGTAGGAATGATTTGTAGCTCCTCCATCAAAAACACAGGCAGACCAACCCACGGCTTGCAGATGGCTTCTGAAGTGGTGGGAGGGGGCATTCTTGGGGACTGAGCCCTTACCCCGGGATCTAATGCTATCTCCAGATGAATAGTGTTAGAATTGAACTGAATTAGAGGACATTCAACCCGTGTCTGTTACAAAATTATTGCTTGCTTGATGTGTTCGGGGAAAACCAAGCTCACTTGGACACAGAAACCTTCTGTGCTGATTGTTGTGGTGTAAGGGCATATAAAAAAGTTTGTTCTTTTACAGAGACGAAAACAAAGCAAAATAGAACAAAAAAATTTACAGAAACGAACCACAGGCTTATAGCTCCAAGGTGTATCAGAGAACAGAATTTTCAAAATAGTCGAGAGATTTATTTATTTGACACATCACAATATGCTTATTGCATAAAGTACAAAAAAAAATGGAAAAGATAATGGATTCAAATTCCCACTACCGAAGACAGCTGCTTTGATGTCATTGTAATTATCTTGATTTAATTATTTCTAGCCCTGTAATGTACACTGTCTGTAATCATAGGTGAGCTCCTTTTTTTTTTTTTGCAGTTTTATATGATAATAGTATTAAGCATTGCGGCAGATTTCATTTATATATCATTATAAATATTTTATAAGTGCAATTTTAATAGCTACATAACAGTACATCTAGTAGCATTTCATCTAGCAGACATTTTATAATCTGTGCAGTTGTTCACCATTATTCAATATTTTGGCTACTTTATTTTCATAAATATACAATAATAAATTTGGAGGGACATAGGTTTCTATATATTTTGGATTGCTGGAAGTGGAATGGCTGAGTCAAGGTGAGTTTTTCTTAATGGCTCTTTATATACAAGCATTAAGCTTTTTAGCATTCAAATTAGACTTAGATAAATATGGTATTTTCTGCAACGAAATCTGAGAACTACACTCAAGAAACTGATCTAGGATTTTCCTTGAGAAAAGATTGAATTTTCAATAAAATTTATCCATCAGTTAAAAACAATACCTTGGCTGAAATCAGAAAATATAGGTTATAAATAGTGACCAGAAAAAAAAAAAAAAAAAAAAAAAAAAAAAAAAAACAACTCTTCTACACTGTTGTTGGAATATTTTTATGTAACTATGCAGCATGAAAATATACTAGTTTGCCTATGGCAACTCAACCGTGGCAACTCAAAATGATGGCTTGATGTGATGTGAGCTCCTAATCATCTCCATTAGCAGCCTCTCCAGACAAGCACAGATAGGATGCAGTCTAAATGAAGACAATATACTAATGAGAATGTCGCTTACTACCATCAGGATTGTCACCACCTAGCCCCTACTGTGTGGAAAATCTGGAAGCCACAAGTGGACCTTTTGTGTGTGTCTATCTGTTTTTCTGTTTTGCTTTGTTGCTGCATCACTAACCTTACCACAACTGCTCTAAGGAAGTCTGCTCATCAAAATATGTTATTTTATTGTGTGTTTCCCTAACTTGGCGTATTATGAAGCTGATAAGGTGATTTCTGACCAGTTAAATTCAGGAGTATATTTAAATATATTTTACAAAATATTAACTAAAGCAAAATTATATACAATTCCAAACACAATTTAATTGTAGTCATATGTCAATTTTCAGTTCTTCCTTAGTAAATATTTTTTCTACTCTCTCTCACACATACACACTGGTGTGAAAATTAAAAAGAATTTTCTGTTTCATTTGGATTTTTCTCTTATTTCAGGATATATAGATCGTCTTCTTTTGTGTTATCATTTTTCACATTTATATATATTGGAAAATCCAATCAACACTAAACTTGTGGAAAATGAGGCTCAGGCTATTGTCTATATTGCATTAATCTAACTTGAACATCTAGCAGAGCAACGGGCAATCAGGGACTGCCAATAAACATCTCTGAATGGATGAGTTATTTGAATGTGATATTTGTTCCTTTTTAGGATACTTAGAAGTATTTTCAGCTATTTTGACCTGTCTCATATAATTACTCAAAGCTCCCATTAAGCTTGGTCCTTGCTGATTGTGTTCTGTGACATCAAGCTTCTCCCCGACAAAGCTCAGATAAATGTTAACTGGGTGTTTCACTTTTATGCTTTTTAACTTTTTTTCTTTTCATCAGTACTAATGCTCTATACATTTGTATGCTTTCGCTGATTGATACAATGAGAAAAACTACATTTCCCTTTCTACACAGCAAAAGTTTCAGCTGAAGTCTAACAAAAATATGGAAAACCTTATTGTGTAGAAATACAAATCTGATAATAACTCCTGAGAAACAACCTAAGATATCCCTTTCGGTTGCAGTAATTCAGGGCCTGTTTCTATAGAAACATTATATTGACCCAAATTATCCAGGCTACAAATAAACTAACTTTTTATTAATTCTTTTTTATCATGCAACTTCTCTTTTGGTTCCATTCAGAGGCCATATTCAGCATTATTTAGTAAAGGAACAAAGTCTGTACTTTTCCAGAAGAAGAAGGGTTGGAAGAGGGAATGCAGAATCATGCATTACTTAATGATGGGCTACATTTTAAGAAATGTGTCCTTCAGGGGATTTCATCATACAAACATCATGGAGTTAATCTATGCAATCCTAGATGGTATAATTTACTAGACATCTAGGCTGTATGGCATATCCTATTTCTCCTAGGCTGTACACCTGTACATGTTACTCTACTGGATACTGTAGACAACTGTAATACAATGGTAAGCATTAGTGTACCTAAAAACACAGAAACAAAGAAAAGCACAGTAAAAATACGGTATTATAATGTTATGAAGCCATCCTTGTGGATGTGGATGTGGTCCATCACTAAAACATGTTTGTGAAGCACACGGCTGTACATATACTGTATTTCAGCTAATAATGGCTCTAGTCTTGGAAAAAGAATAAAGTAATCATTGTGGATATTTTAGAAAGACTCTATTTCTTCACACTACCAGAAGTTGTCACTCAGAAATTGAGATAACTTTAGAACTAGTTTTTGGACTTCATGAGTGGGATTTTTGAGGAAATAACTGAAACTTCTTTGATTTATTTTAGCTAGCCTTCTGGAAAGGGAAAGGGGAAAAGATTATTTTTCAAGCATAGAAACAGAAATATTAAAATTTCAGCTCATGATCTTTAATAAAAGAAAACCAGTGAAAAGTTGTGTGTAATTGATATTAAAATGTACAGTAATTACATGGTCACATTGATTCTATATCACCTTTCACAATTTCTATTTCTTCTACTCTCTCTAATTTGTCTATTGACCTATGGCACTGAGTGAAGTAGACACCCTTTAACAGATGGGGGTAAAGTGTTTTGAAACAGAACATTTATTTTTATGGCCACAGTAAATTATTAGAGCTGGAACATTTGTACACAAATAAGAAGGGACAAAATAGGATATTTTTCCTTCCAGCCATGTACGATGATAAAATTACAACCATAACTATTTAACTCCTGTGGTAACTGATCTTTTGTTTCATTCTCCATAATTATAGAAGGTACTTTCACCTTGATCTCTATCTTTCCTTCTTATTTCCTCCTATCGCATTTGTTCCTCTGTCCTGCCCTTTGCCATCTTCAGTTCTACCCACCGCTACAGGCCCATTCCTATGACTCAGCCTGTTGTTCTGTCTCAAGTTCTTAGTCCCTGACATCTTGGATGAGTGCATTATATTGATTTCAAGCAACCAATTCTATCTACAATTTCTCCACTAAAATTCAGATTCATATTTTGAGACATAATGACATCCTTCTCCATTTGCTGGATTCCATCTCTGAGAAGTTATTGTGTCCCTAACGAGTAGGAGAGAACAATTTTTAGGCATGTTTTAAAGGGAGAATTAACAGAAATACTCGATGACGAGCTGGATGTGAATAAGGGCTTACAATCATTATTTGGAGAAGGAGACAGTGGAAAATACAGGAGTCTTGGAAAATTTCAACAAACACAGATACAAAGAAGATGAGGTATTTGGTTGCATTGATGAAATGAATACAGGGTAGAGGTTAGGGAAAGGTAATATATGTTGATATATTAGTACAGTCTTGAAACAATAGATGATTCTGGAACTTCAACATATAATAATAACAATGTCAAGAAACCAATGAAATTATTATCACTAAACATGTTCCTCATCAAAATACTACCTCGGAATTCACATATAGCACCAATGATGAAGCAAAAAAAGATGTTCTATGTGAGGTTCATTTTTCTTCTTATTCTCACTGTATAAACTCAAACCTAGAATATCAGAAAAAGGATTTCAAATTTGACAATATTGTAGGAATTTCTCTTAGAATTAAGACAAATTGAGATCTTGCACACTTTGTATAAAATTTAAGACAGAAGATGTAAAATGATATCATAAAATAGGTGGTTGAACTCATTTAAAAACATGGTACATGAGTCAGGAACATAAATTTAAGTATTTTAAAGCTAATAAAACTGCAATTTCACCAGCAACACCTGATTAAACAAATGGGTGGCACAAATCCTAGGGGATACTTAGAGATTAGAATACATCTATTATTTTGGGACTCAGGCTTTCCATTTTGAATGTAATGATTAAGTCTTTCACTTTTGAGTTACTCGGTCATACCACTAATAAGTCTATCTATTTGACACAACTTTTGAGAAATCATCGCATTTTATCTGAATCTTCAATTTATGATTGACATTTTAGGGAAGAGTGTGCTCAGAGAATGTATTATTTTCCTTAGATTTACAAATTGTATAAAATTAGGGTATATTTCTGAATTGTAAGCAGGAATATTAGTGATACCTAATGATATGGTTTGGCTGTGTCCCCACCCAAATCTCAACTCAAATTGTAATCCAAATTGTCATTTCCACATGTGAAGGTAGGAACTTGGTGGGAGATGACTGGGGGAGTTTTTCCCCATGCTGGTCTCATGATAGTGAGTTCTCATGAGATCTGGTTATTTGATAAGTGCCTGGAGTTCCCCCATCTTCTCCCACCTGCTGCCATGTAAGACATGCCTTGCTCCCCCTTCACTTCCACCATGATTGTAAGCTTCTTGAGGCCTACCCAGTCATGCAAACTGTGAGTCAATTAAACCTCTTTCATTTATAAATTACACAGTCTCAGGTAGTATTTTTATAACAGGGTGAAAATGGACTGATACACTTGAAAACCTCAAGAAACCCACTTTTGAGACATATTTTTAAAGCTTGAAAAACTCCTTTATATGTAATTTAATACTAGAAAAAGGAAATGAAGTCAACATACTGATAAGACTAGATTAGTAATTTTTTCTTAAAATATAAAGAAGATACATATTTTTGAACAATTGAATGATTAAATATTGTGTTAAAGTTACACTTAATTTTTAAGTCTAATATATCTGAAAACAAATTAGTGATCCTGTAATTAAATCTGCAAGCTTTGAGTACGTTTTAAAATTGCATCATGGAAC
Source organism: Saimiri boliviensis (assembly GCF_048565385.1). NCBI lineage: Eukaryota > Metazoa > Chordata > Mammalia > Primates > Cebidae > Saimiri > Saimiri boliviensis. The sequence continues at coordinate 12,126,306 of NC_133458.1, forward strand.
AAAAATCTACAGGTACTTTTAAAGATACGGTTCCCAGTGTAACTTCTTGAATTTAAATTTCAGTCACACTGTCATGCCTTAATTACAAAACTAGAAGATCAGAAACTATATACCTGATATCCAAGGTCAGTTTAAATACCTATAAATCTTCACAGTGAGATGTTTAAATTTATTTGATGAGAAGTCTTAGCAAATTTTAAACTAGTGCAAACAGATATGGTTTAGTAAGTTCCTACAAATAATTCCTTTGGTTTATCTTTTGTGATATTATTTACTATGAGGAATAATAAAATATGATCTTAAGTATGCTAATTCTTTTCTGGCTTTTACATTATTCTTGACTTTACAACTTAAAAAAAAATACTACCTTTTTCTATCATACAATAGGAAAATTGAAAGTGGAAAAACTTTTCAATTTGTTTAATACTGTAGATTTTTTTTTTCCAAATGAAGAACTTTTCCTACACTGAACCAAAATTGTCTTAACAGTGAGGTTACCTTTGAGGAAATAAATGAAATTTACTGGGAAAAAAATTGTACAATAATATCACCCAGTGTTTCAATGACAATAGCCTGCAGCTTTGACATTAACATTAAGATAAACTGTCATTAGTGGAAATAAAATGAAGCCTCCCAGAATACCAAGAGTGCACAAAGTAAAGAAATTGGTAAATTTCCAATAGCAGTGCAGCAATACAAAAGCCTTCTGTTAACACTTGGTGTATGTCTTCTTTTCATGTTTCTAAGTGAATATATACTTACATTTGATAGTACATAGAATATATCAATATTATCTAGACTTCTGAACTATTTATAATTTTCTGTGCATGTCATGTCTTCTCTTCTGGTTTCTCTAGAAGCAGCTATTCTGTACTTATCTCTAACTCTCACAATTCTCTCTCTTTCTCTCACTAACTCTCTCTCTCTCTCTCTCTCTCTCTCTCTCTCTCTCGGTCTCTCCCCCTCCTTTCCCTCTTTTTCTCTGTATATAGATTTTCCCTATAGGCTTGGGCTTACCTTAAATGATGACCCTCAATAAAACATTTTTGGATTTCCTAAACTGTAAGTTATCTTCCACTCACAACCCCTATGTGCTTGGCTGGTGTTCATTTCTTTCTACCTTTCATTGTAGTTATTGGTATATATATGTCAGTGGCTCTGTTTGCTCTTATGATGAACATAAACTAGTATCTGTGTAAGAGTCTTTAATTCATTTTATTTCATTTTGCTCCTAAAATAAACAAGATAATTCCATTGAAGTGTTATTTCTAACTGTTCATTTAAATTTGATTGAAAAGTGTGGGTGATTCTCTGTCAAATGTCTTTTAAGGTTAAGCATTGTTGGGTAATATACCACATTACTAACTTTACACTCTAATATAATGGTATGTGAGCATTCCATATTCATATGCAAACTTCTTGTTATAGCATTCTAAAGGTTGGGGAAGCAGAAGTCAAATTTTACAAAAACAAATAAACCAAAACACCACAAATGGCAAGTCAATTCCAGTCTAGAGGTACGGGAGCAGTAGACTGCCATGGATGATGGATCTCTTTATAATAGGCATGGGATTCACACCATCACTATGAAAGTGTTCATGAAGAGAGTTTGACTTACATGCATCCAGGGAATATGTTAAAAAGTTTAAATATAATGATAAATGATGTGGTTAATAAAAATCCTTTCCAAATGCTGACATCATTCTGAAGCCACGTTATGGACAAAGGGCCAAGGCTCCAGGATGATGTGCCTAGATGGTCTTCCATAGGCAGGAATGCAGTCAGTGCCTCAGTATCTGCTTGCCTGCCACCATGTAAGACATGACTTTGCTTCTCCTTTGCCCTTCCACGAGGATTGTGAATAAAACCCTGGTTTTGACTGTCATGGTCTTCAAGAATCTTAACACCAATATTGTTCCTAGTTTAGTAGTTTGCACCCTTCAAAATTTTAAATCCATCTGAGAAGAGCAAAACAATTAACAATGCCTTTTCCAAACACTTCTGAATCCATAATTTAGTATATCTTTTAAATATCATTGGCAGTAAGAAAGAGCAATTGGAAGCAGAAGGAGCAGGTTAATTAAAAGCTGTAAAGTAGACACTGAGTGAAAAGTGTTGAGAAAGAATGAAAGCAATTTTAAACTGTGTCAGCCACTGTTTAGTTTATGCCCACCATGTTCACTACTTATGCAGTTTCCTCTTCTCATTTTCTTTCTGTTTGAATGTGCAGTATTCTCAGCTTTATTTACTGTCTGGTGTTCCTTGGTTCATTGCCACATAAACTGCATCTGATTTCATGTTTTCCATGCAAACTCTTTTTTTTCCAAAGAAAATCAAGCCATTCTTAAAAATGCACCCCTTGTTTTATGAATAAATTATATACATAAATACTGCAGCAAGTAAAGGAAGTTTTCTCTTTCCAAGGCTGAAGACACTTGGAAAATTCTTCCAGCATCTGTTTTATAGAAGAAAGAATAAAATGAGAAAGCTGGAGAATTAATTCTCCTATGTTCTTTATTGTAAAATAATTACATAGTTTGGTTTTAAAGTGACAAAGTGAGGTTCAGAAACAAACATTAACATTTAAGTATTTAATTTTTTCAATGTCTATGGAATATGATTTTACAAATGGAAACCTCAGATTGGAGAAGTGACCAGCAGCATATTTAGGACTAGGATTCAAGTCTTCAGACCCCATTCAGTCCTTTTCTTACTACATTTTGCACTTGTTATATATAGAAAACAATGTCTTGGAAAAGGCAGCATATTGTGGTTGCAAGGGTATTTTCAGAATCATTAAAGGAAAAAATATCATGAACTTCAAATAAAATTTTTTTAGCAGCATAAAAATCATTTTTGTTATTTCCACATAATTAAAGCTCATTAGTCTGTGGATTAAAACACAAAGATTAGCCTATATATTAATTTTTTCTTGTTTAAGATTGGAGTTTAGATACAGTAGGTGATACGGTTTGACTGTGTCCCCACCCAAATGTCATCTTAAATTGTAGCTCTTATAATTCCCATGTGTCCTGACAAGGACCTGATGGGAGGTAACTGACCCTTGGGGATGAGCCTTTCCCATGCTATTCTCTTGATAGTGAATAAATCTCACAAGATACGATGGTTTTATAAAGGGAAGTTTCTTTGTACATGCCTTCTTGCCCGCCACCATATAAGATATGACTTTGCTTCTCCTTTGCCTTTCACCATTATCGTGAGGCCTCCCCAGCCATGCTGAACTGTAAGTCCATTAAATGTCTTTCCTTTATAAATTACCCAGTCTCAGGTATGTCTTTATTAGCAGTGTGAGAACAGACTAATACAGTAAATTAGTACCAGTAGAGAGGAGTGCTGCTGTAAAGATACATGAAAATGTGGAAGTGATTTTGGAACTGGCAGAGGTTGGAGCAGTTTGGAGGGCACAAAAGAAGACAGAAAGTTGTGTGAAAGTTTGGAACTTCTTAGAGACTTGTTGAATAGCTCACCAAAATGCTGATAGTGGTATGGACTATGAAGTCCAGGTTGAGGTGGTCTCAGATGGAGATGAGGAACTAGTTGGAAACTGGCATAAAGGTGACTCTTGTTACATTTTAGCAAACAGACCGGTGGCATTTTCCCCCTGCTCTAGAGATTTTTGAAACTTTGAACTTAAGAGAGATGATTTACGGTATCTGTCGGAGTAAATTTCTAGGTGGCAAAGTGATTAAGTGGAAGCAGAGCATGAAAATTAAGAAAATTTGCAGCTAGACAACATGATAGAAAAGGAAAACCAATTTTCTGAAGAGAAATAAAAGTTGGCTGCTGAAATTTGCATAAGTAACAAGAAGCCTAAAATTAATCACCAAGACAATATGGAAAATAACTTAAAGCCATGTTGAAGACCTCCATGGTAGCCCCTCCCATCACAGGCTTAGTGGCCTAAGAAGCAAAAACGGTTTGGTGGGCCAGGCCCAGGGCCCTTTGGCTCTTCAGCTTAGAGTCTTAGTGCCCTGTGTCCCAGCTGCTCTAGCCATGGCTACAAAAGGACAAGGTACAGCCTGGACTGTGGCTTCAGAGGGTCAAGCTCCAAGTCTTGGCAGCTTTGATGTGGTGTTGAGCCTATGGGTGCACAGAGTCAAGACATGAGATTTGGGAACCTCTGCCTAGATTTCAGAGGCTTTATGGAAACTTCTGCATGTCCAGGCAGAAGTTTTCTGCAGGGGAGGGGCCCTCATGGAAAACCTCTGCTAGGGCAGTATAGAAGAGAAATGTGGGGTTGGAATTCCCACACAGAGTCCCCTGGGGCACTGCTTACTGGAACTGTGAGAAGAGGAGAGCCACCATCCTCCAGACGCCAGAATGTAAGATCCACTGACAGTTTATACCATGTGCCTGGAAAAGCTGCAGATACTCAATGCCAGCCTATGAAAGCAGCTGGAAAGGAGGCTGTATCCTGCAGAGCCACAGGGGTGGAGCTGTACAAGACCATGGGAACCCATCTCTTGCATCAGTATGACCTGGATGTGAAACATGGAGTCAAAGGAGATAATTTTGGAGCTTTAAGATTTTATTGCCCCTTTGGATTTTGGATTGGTTTTGCACAGTGCCTGTAGCCCGTTCATTTGGTTTTGAAATGTGAGGACATGAGATTTGGGAAGGGACAGGGAAGAATAATATGGTTTGGCTGTGTCCCCGCCCAAATCTCACTTTGAATTGTAGTTCCCATAATTCCTACCTGTCATGGAAGGGATCCATGTGTAATAACTGAATCACGGGGGTGAGTCTTTCCCATGTTGTTCTCATGAAAGTGAATAAGCCTCACAACATATGAAGGTTTTATAAAGAAGAGTTCCCTGCACATGTTCTCTTGCCCGCTGCCTTGTAAGATGTGATTTTGCATCTTATTTGCCTCCCATCATGATTGTGAGGCCTCCTCAGCCATGTGGAAATGTGAGTCCATTAAACCTCTTTTCCTTATAAATTACCCAATCTCGGGTACATCTTTATTAGCTGTGTGAAACAGACTAATACAGTAGGGTTTCTGATTTAGCAGTATGTTGTGAGAGGAAACTAGAATGCCTTTTTTTGGAGCAGTGGGGGGAGGCTAAAAATTCTATGTTACAAGTAGTTACAGGCTGTTTTGAACACTAAACCAGAAGAAAATCCACACTTTAAATGTACTAAATAAAATTATTGGGGACCAGAAAGAATACTATATACACTTAATAGATACATAATGAAGTTAGTTAAATTTCTGTATTGATTCATATGATTAAAGTCTTTCCAATTTTGCTGTGTTGTAATTTGTTGCTACATTGGACATTTACTTCTTTGACCACTAAATTTTAGAAAATGCTTTTTAAGGAAAACATAAATGACATTTTTCATGTTCCTAATGACTGTTTAGAAAGAGAGAGAAGGAATCTTTCTTTTCCTTTTGGTAAAAGAAAGGATGTATTTGAAAATGGTCAGTGTCACTACTGGTGCTGTGAGCAGGAGGATTTTGTCACTTTGCTGTTCATGTGTATCTCTTGAACTTCAAGATGAATGTTAACAAGTCTGCTTTACTTTTCATTATCACTTATAAAAGGTTTCAGAATGCTTTTTATGTGTTTCTTTATAAAATATGAATGGATCAAGTAAGGTGAAGGTGGACACCCTTATTTTGAAGCCATGACATCTCCTGCTGAAGGGTTTTCGTACTACTGGGATATTGCACATTTTTCTGCAAAGGGCCAGAGCTATGGTGAAAAAGGACCAGAGATGGGTTATTAATGTGGCAGAGCCATACTATTGCTACAATTATCACAGACACTGATAAAAAGGATCTCCTATAATAAAACAGCTTTGTGCATCCTTTATCTCACTTTAACAGTCTTTCCAAGTTGATGAAGTATAATTCAACGACAGTGCTTACATTGGCTCCTGCTTAGAAGAACAAAGCCCAGAACAGGAAAGGAGCATTGCTGCAGGTCACTGCTTATCTCCTTGGTTTGCAGGATGGCCAGAGCCAGCACCCTTCCTGTACATATAAAAGGCAGCAGAAATGAATGCGCAGTCTCCTAATTAACAAACGAACACATAAGGTTTGCATCATTTTCCTGGGTTCTTACCAAGGGTCAGTAAGGAAATCACTTCTTTGAAGTATATCTCCGTTAATACCCAACATTAGAAGTCAGAGTGCTGTCTTTAGTGTCTTTGAACATATGTTCTCAGAAGATTAGCCACAAAATCACAAACTTATGTGAGAAAATTACTGCTCCATTAAAGTAATTTATAGGATCATGTGCAAAAGAAACATTAGATATGGCAACCAAAGCGATTGGATAGTATTTCATATTGTTAAAAGGGTGTTCTAGATGATAAACTCTCAATATAAACAGCTGTAAATTACTTTCAATTGAAGTGTGATAAGGCTTCAAATGATTACATTAAATGAGCACAAGTGTTCAAGAATTGCATCTGAATGTGGAAATTTAAATGATTTACGCTGAATTTCAAGGGTCCTCAATCAGTCACACCTGCAAAATGTCATCTCCACGGTTCTATCTCTTCTCTTCATATTTGCTTTCTTGCTAAAAGGTCAAAAATGAAAGTCTACTCTTTAACTTTCTCTTTGACAATGTCTAAATCCTTAAACCTGTTTAATTTTAAACTGCTTTGTGCATATGTATAGACTTTGTTTCATCTTCTGTATTTCTCTAAGATGCCCCATTAGCCTTAAATTATTAATATTTTTAGCTTTCCACTAAATAAACTATAAATGGTAGTAAGAATTTTAAACTAAGATGCCTATGTTGCAAGCTAGAATTCTCATTAAAACCTTAATAAGCTGTATGAATGGAAAGCTATTTAGTTTCTTGAAGCTGAAGTATTATTAGGTATTATTAACCAAAATCATCATCATCATTGTCATGAAGGATAATAATTGAGCACTAACTATGTACACAATGTAAGGCACATTATCATGGGGCTAACATAATTTTCATAATTATTTTATTAGACAAGAAATGTTATCCTATTTTAGAGATGGGGAGAGTATGGATCAAAGAAGAAAGTCCAATTTTTATTACCTGAGAGAATTAGAAAATATCTAAAATTGAAGCATTTCTCATTCTCTGATTTTTACTTTATGATTACAAATAGATTTATTATCAAGCTGCATTTCCAAGTATTGTGGTTAAAAGTAGTTTTTGTGTAAAGAAAGTCATAATTACTATGGCACATCATTAATATCCAAATTTTCTAATTAGTTTATCACAAACAGAAGCTCAGGCCCTCCGTCCAGTGATTCTGATCTAATTTTACCTGGATGGTTTTAATGTACATCCACAGATGAAAACCGCTGTTGTAACACAGTTATGACATTACTTGAATGGCCTAGAAATAACCAAACTGAAATGTCAATTTGATTTCTGCCAGATGCAAGTTCAGTAACTCAGTGGTTTGGTGTGCTCAGTCTATTTATGTGATATAAGATACAAAATAAATAAACTTTATTATTTGGTTGGTAGTGGGTATGCTGATGGCAAAATTTTTTAACCATTTCAACTTCCATGCTGAGAATAATTTTATGTGTCTCATATTAAAGAGAATCACCTGAAATGACATATTACTTTGACATAGCATCCTAGAATCAGATGAGTCCAATGTGTTTCTAGAACACATTAATCTGTCTAAGCCATGTGTTACAGGACACAGAAGGAATTTGATAAAGTAAAGAAAAATGGGCATTAAGAGACTTTACATTTGGCTTTAGTTCAGCTACTGCCTCGAATTAGCTAAATGTTTAGGGGACGCAATTGTTTGCGTCAGTTTCTCCATCTGAAAAGTAAAATATTAAATGACCGCTAAGGTCCCTTGCAGCCTTAATATATTTTGAGTTCTGTGTCAGTGGCATGTTTGATAATTCACATTCTAAAAATGCTATACGGAAAAGCTCACTGTACTATTTCGTACCTCACTCGTATCCAGAAGAATGGGCTGAATTCAACGTTAGTCACTCAAATGTTCATCAAATTCCTGTGAAATATATATTTTTCTTCTTATTCTGTTTCAATATGGAATTTTTTATTCAAGGATAGTTTTCCTTTGTCATTTGTCATAAATTGAACTAAGATCTTTGTTATATATTCCATTGTAATATACTTTAATTTATCCATAGCCTAATACACACTCTAAAATATTAAGATTATACAGAAAGGCGGAGAATTGTGAGTTTAAAACCATCCAAATCTCAGAGGAACTCTTCTGCTCACAGTAGCAGTAATAAATGCAGAAGAGCATTGGAACAGGCAGGTTAGCAATAGAAACATATTAATGGATTGTGGAAAAATCACCTTGAACTAGTCATTATACTTTTCAGACTGAAGGGTTTCCTGCTTCCTGATAATCCATGACTCATCACAGGAAGGCAGAAAATGTGGCCATCGTAAGCCTAAACCTGGATAAAAGAGAGTTCCACATTCTTGGTTGAATTTCTTGTCACAAAGATGGCCCTTAATAAGTTTTCAGAGAAGAGAATAGGAGAGAGCGAAAGTGAGGGAAGGGGAGAGAGGAGACAGAGTATATGATGAATGAGGAAAAGTGAGAAAAAGTGAGAGGGTAAAAAGAAAAGAATATATTTTACTTAAGCCACGTCATATCAGACTTGGAAAGAAGATGGTCACAGGGTCATGAAGAATCACAAGACAGTATTTATGGGATTTGATTTTGTGATCACGTGTAGTTTTGTGGATTCCACAGAATTATTCCATGTGGTATATGCTCTGGAGTAGAATATCCTTGGCTACATTGTGGCCCCTGCCATTTTCTCTTCTGCTCTCTAGTGGGTGAGCGTCCCTTGCTGCTGCCATTGCCAAAAGCAGCCGTTGGGCCTGCCAACGGTGTGGTCTACTTCCCACATATAACACCCCCGCTGTGACCCATCTCCTGGTAGAGAAGAAGATGTCTGAAGCAAGGGTGCTAACGCTCCAGGGTTCTTTCATGTTCTACTCATATTCACTAGAGTTGGGTGGGAGGATATTCTGAGTGACAATTATATGCTCTCGGCATCACTCTTCCCTTAGGAAAAGGCCATTTGTGGGCTTCCTTCAACAATACTAGTGACATGACTAGACTTCTAAAAAATTATTTCTAAGTTTGGGACTAGACGAAGACTTTTTTCTACAAGAATAAATGCAATTATACTACAATCAGTGTTTTAAGATGCAGGACTAGTGGAGTAGCTGAGGGAGAAAGAGGATAGAAACAAGATAGAAGAAACTAATTTCAGGCCCTAGCTTTGATAGTTATTAGGCTCTTGAGTAGAGGTAATCATAAAATTAATGAAAATTAATCACATGAAAACATTCTATGAAGGGGTTATTGGTTTCAAAAATAAGAGATGCTATAAACTTCCAGGTAGAAGGAATGTGCCATCCACAATACAAAAATTAATCAACTTATTTCAGACTTGCCTTTTGTAATATTAAATACCAGAGTATTAGAGCATTTGGGCAGAAAAAAGACTGTGACTAAGGATTCCATAACCAAATTGTTATTCACATGTAAAGACAACAGAAATTCTACTTGAAATACATAACACACCAAGGAAACATGCATCTACAAGCACTATAAAAGAGATTAAGTTATTTTTCTTTTAATTATTAGTTGGCAAGTCTTGATATAAAACTGGAAGAAAGCACAGATTGAATTGAATAGTTTATGATTCGTACCTATTGAATGTAGACTTCATTAACTATATAAAAGTTATTTATCAGCTAGGCGCAGTGGCTCATGCCTGTAATCCCAGCACTTTGGGAGGTCAAGGCAGGTGGATCATGAGGTCAAAAGATTTCACCTGGTCAACATGGTGAAACCCCACCTCTACTAAAAATACAAACATTAGCCAGTTGTGGTGGCAGGTGCTTGTAGTCCCAGCTACTTGGGAGGCTGAAGCAGGAGAATCGCTTGAACCCAGCTGGCAGAAATTGAGTGAGCTGAGATCGTGCCACTGCACTACAGCCTGATGACAGAGTGATACTCTGTCTCAAAAAAAAAGTTACTTATCAAGTAACATGTATGCTTTAATATGTATACTTCAAATCAAACATAAAGTATATAATTATTGAGGAAAAGTATACAGAAAGAAAGATATGTACAGCATGAAAGAAGAAAAAGAAAAGAAAATCATTTTTTTTTTTTCTGTTTGTTTTGTTGCTGCTGTTTGGGGGAATGAAATTAAAGGTGAGATAAAAATGAGCCACACTTTCTTTTTCTTTACTGGGGGCATCAGCAAACACCACTGAATAAAATTAGGCAAATGGAAACAGGCAAACATGAATCCAATATCAATAATACGCATAGTAGAATTCAGCGTATATTTTATTAAATGGTATTGAGAGGGTTTGTTTTACTGATAGCGATTACAAACCTTAACAAAAATCTGGCTGTACGCACTGACACATCTGTTAAGCAATAATTGTCAGCAATGCAGAACAAGTTGAGAGAAACAATTTTAACACATCTCTCTTGGTCTGATATGTTATGTAACTAAAAATAGCTGAGGAAAAGATTATTGAGTAAGATAATCACTGAGTTTTACATTAAAAATTTATATCTGAGTACATACTCCAGATAGAATATTTATTTTAATTCTAAGTACTGATATAAAGTACCCCTGCAAGGTTTAGAGAACGGAAACCTACATCAGCCTGCAGAAAGAAGCTCAGTGTGTTCTACAAAGGAGGAATAATATGAAAAACTGCACTCCCTGAAAATAATATTTAGTGATATCTGTGGTTTTTGAACTGAAATGGAAAGAGAAAGAACTACAGGTACTGCTTTATGAAGCCCTTGAAATTTACTAAAACTGTATCAAGGCACTTATGACTTATCAGGCATGCCTCTCATCTCTTCATATAGAAAACCCAAGTCATAGCACTGCTCCCTTGGAGCTCACAGTATGGAAGTCATCATCAGAACGTGTGAAGATTTCCAGATAGCTCTTGTGCCTCTTTCAATTCAGAGCTAGCATTTGTGTGTTTCTTTGTCTCCTGTTAAGTTCCAACCAGTAAATATTTTTGGCTTTGAAGTTGACACGTTCTCTATCAAAGCTACTCAATTTTGCCATGGTAGGACGAAAAAGCCATAAAAATATCTATAAACCAATAGGTGGGTGCCCTGATTTAGTCTGAGGTTTGGTTTGCTGCTCCCTGCTTTCCTCCCAGCCATCACACTAAAACAGCAGCATTTTTTTTCAGTTATCTTTTTTAACCTTCTTACAATCTTTACATAACAGCTTACTTTACATAGTTTAATACAAATATGTTCTATTTAGACTAGATTTAAGCTATATTCTAGAGTTTATAAGATGTCTATGGATTGGCCTGAGAAACTGACCACTGGGCATAATATTAGTTTTTGGATAAATTGTGTTCTGAATTCAAGATATCTCCCATGTTCAAGCATGAGTTTTGGAATGTGGTATGTTAGTAAAGTAATTCTTACATTTTTATTTCTTTAACTTTTAGCAGAATTAATACAGGAAAACCATCACTGAATATGGAGGGAGAGATAGTGACACTTGCAAAGTGGAAAATAATGTAGCACTTTTGATATTTATCTTACTCAGTTTAGAAATTTCTAAGAACCACTTTATTGTAATTAGGAATTATTTACATAAATGCTCAATCACTTTCCTGCTTTTCTTTGAGGTCTAATGTTTCAAAACTTCTTTCAGCTACAAAGGAGAAATTCATCAAGATAACTAGATTATCATTTGAGCCACACACATTTCCTTTGTAAAATATTCAGCAACTCCAATCATCCTTCATGAAGTACCAATATCCACCTGGGGAAATGTAATTCAAGCTTTCAGGAAGCAGTTGGTAATCCTTTATGTATGTTATTTAGCTGAGCCTGAGACCATGAGAATAGAGCTGAACACAAAGATGAAAATTAAAATATATTCCATTAACTAATGTTTCTTCTCTTAACTCTTATCAGTTAATTAATCCCTATAGTAATTCTCCATATTAGCATCATACAATATTATTATTTCTTACAGTAGGCTTCGGTGTTTAGGATTACACAATCTTTTGTTGTTGGGAGTCTATTTAGTGTCAATTGTATTCCACACTGTCCTGTAGACTGCCTGCCACTTCAGTTATTTTGGAAACCTAATGTTTCATTTTTGTGGTCCTATTTGGATTCCTGTTGGTTTATCTTCAAGACATTTCATCAACTGATTAATCAGATAATACTTAACATGTAACTTCATTATGTTAGATACTCTGAGAGTTGCAAGTTAAATATGGCACATAAGTTCCTCAAACTTATAGTCCATGATTTTTGCCTTTGAGTGTATTGAATAGCTGGTCTGGGGCAAAGCTGGAGCTTTCCTGCATCTGAGATCTTGGGAGTTGAGCATGGGTATATGGAAGAAAGGGAAAACAAAATAGGAGCCTCCACAAGAGAGACCTTGAAATGTAAGGGGAAGTCCAAAGATCAATTCCATACTTCCAGGCAGAAATCAATAGCTGTGTCCAAAGTAAAGAGCCAGCCACTGTCGACTATAAGCTGCAGTTAAAAAGACTCGATTGTGAGTCTTAAGAGATTCCTCGAGGTAACAGAGATTCCTCGAGGTAAAAGTAAGACTATTTCAGAGAGCCTAAAACAGAGAATTGCAGTTGGGAGGAGTGTTATAAAGGGTTTTGAGTTGGCTTAGACAAAATGTCACTACTCCAGCCCAAGCTTTAATATCATGGAAGTGACCCAGCTGTTCCCTACATAAATTTGGGACTTTGTGTACTCGGATGGCAGTTGAGTCTCTAGCAGGGATTGCAGTGATACATTATTATTATTATTATTATTATTATTATTATTAATTTTTGTGTGGTGATAAATTATCCTGATGATCCTGAGAGCAGATCTGCAGAAGTGCTGGCTGACTCAGCCTCTTGTTTCTGAGACCCATAGTCACAGCTGGATGGCCTTTTACTGAAGATACTGTTTTCTTTATGCCATAGGGCTCACTAAGAGAGCAAGCCACAAACTCATTATCAAAGGCTTGAGTAAAAGCAGGGGAACATGTTGGAAGGCCGTGAACGTTCCAGGTATCTTCTCATCGATATTCAGAGAGGAGAGTTTGGGTCCAATGAAGGGTTGACTGAGGCTGATGGATCCCATGGCTGGTGTGACCAAGAGGGAGAGGTGTACTGCTAGAATCCCAGACACCAGTTGTTCTTGTTCCTTCTTGTATTGTGAGATGCAAGCAGAGTCCCGAAAGGCCTGTCATCCTTTGGTGGGAAGTAATAAGGGAGGCACTGGACATGGCACACATTCATAAAGTAAGGCAGAATCAAGTTTAAATCTTGAAAGAAGAAGCCTTTGAAAAACACAGAATGTCCAAAAATACCATTCCAAGAGAACATTTATAGGATAATTGTGATTGCAGTTGTTAGCTAAAAGGAATTTTTAATGGAGTTAAATGATAATACATAAAATAAAGGAACAAGAAATAAGAACTACAAGAGAAGCTCTCATTAAAAGGTGGTATTTAGTAGAACACCGGAAGACAAGTAGGACCTAGATAGAAAGATGGAGTTAAGATGTGGCATATTAGGAAGAAGTTAAATGTGATCTTACAAGAGAGGTACAGGAGTAAGTGAGACATGAGTTAGCCCGAGAACAGTGAGGGAGGAAGCTCGATGTGTGAGCCTGAATCAGACTGAGTGCCTATGAAGTCAAACAGAATGAAGTTAGATTTGGGAAGGATATTTTCAGATCAATAATTTAAAGGGTAAAAGTTGTGTTAGAAAAATATTAGTCTGCTGTGCCAGAAGGAGAAAGAGCCTGTGAGAATCCTCTGCAGAGATCCAAAGTGCAGCAATGGAAATGGAGAAGAAGAGATGCATAGATGTACAGTTGTAACAAGCTGTGAAGAAACAACTCATGAGAGGATCCCTTTTGCTGCTTTAGAAGAACATATCCTGTGTATTCTTGGGGAAGTATGATGTACCAGAAAGGAAGGAAGTGCTTCTCTGCTTGCCTATAATGTAGACTTGCTATTTTCCTGAGAATGAAAATACACACAGGCAATATGTACATGTCTCCTAAAAGTTTTTGAGCTTCTCAATTGCATAGCCATTTTCAGGAGGAATTCCTGTGGGAACATTGTTAAACATTACAGGAAAGATTATGAAACTAGTGGAATATCCTAGCTAGGCAAAATCAAACAAACATATTAAGATTCCCTTGTCTCTAGAATTTTTTTCTCACACAAGTACACAGTTATCCTCATTCATTTTTGCTCTTCAGTTTGCTTTCAAGGAAGAAGATACTAAATATTTTAGACAATTTTTTCTTTTACTTTTTTATTAAATATTTTCTCTACATTATTTCTGTGAGCACTGGTGACTCTGTATTGTAGCCATTTTGATTATTAGAATAATGTTCAATGTAATATGGACATTAAAATATATTTCAGAAATAGTAAGAACAGAAACATAAACTCTAAGCTAACCTACAGGACCTAGATTCTGTAGGTTCTAGGCTATTGTTGATGTGCAATGAGCTTGCACATCAACACAATGCAGGATAAAAAGAAACAATATCACAAGCGCCATGCGCTCTGCTTATGTAAGCACGTGGTTGACCAGCAAATTCTCTTTAGGGCCTGAAGAGTTTCCATTTTATTATATTTTATTTTTTGTGGGACAGGACTTAGAAAATGAACTGACTATAAAATGTAACTTCCATTCACGATCAAAAACTTTGAGTTTCAGAAACAAGGTCAAGCTTGTGTTGCCAGGTAAGCATAAAACTACAACAAAATTCAATGTAATATTTATTTTGAATGTTATCTGAGAGTAAAAAAGCAAAGTCTTTAGTTATTCCACAGTTACTATCCTGGTCTTATTTTTAGAGCAAAAAGATCTTGAACCTCATGGAAACAAATGTATTCTCTTATGGCAGGGTTAAGGAAGGATATATAAAAGCTCATTGATTTAGACAGTTAACGATTTGCAAATGTTACTATATGTTAAGCCTTGTGCTACTTTTATTAGGAACAATAATAATAATGATTTATCATGGCGTGTTACCCTAAACACATCTAGAACTTTTTTCCCTGTTACTGATCAGAAAGCTGAAGCCAATAAATGTTAAGATATTAGTCTCAAATAGCAGAGATGTTAAGTGTCAGTGCTGAAACACCCAACTCTGCGAAATCCTAATCCCTTTATTCTATTTATTTTGGCGTCATTTATGCTAAAATAATGAAAGTGAATCAGCATATTATGGGTATGTTGGCGAATTTGGATATATTCATCATGTTGTTCGCCCGTAGTGCTTAAGGTAACTTGATGATGGTACCTGTTGCAGAAGCACATGCCCTCAAATGCAACTTTGAAGTCATAAAAGAGTTTCTACTAGCAACAGAAGTGCAAAATGGTTCTCAGAAATTTATAGACTAAGCACTGGGAAAGTGGAGCCAAGCAATAAGATAGGAGGCAGAGTAGAAAGAAAAAACCCAGTAGCATATGACAGCCCTCCTCCTGCTTTCGTGTTCAAACACAGTCTACAAGGCACAGTACATACACCTGCATCTGAACTTCAGATGAATTGATTTTGAACCACAACAAGCTTACTTACTGGTATTGACCTTGGTGATATTAACTTCTTTGAATATATATATTTTTAAATTTTGTTTGAATACATAAACAAAATTTTGTTTAATACATAAAGTGAGGACAATGACATACAACTTCAGAGAACTGTGGGTCGGGCACGGTGGCTCATACCTGTAATCCCAGCACTTTGGGAGGCCAAGATGGGCAGATCATGAGGTCAGGAGATCGAGACCATCCTGGCTAACAAGGTGAAACCCTGTCTCTACTAAAAATACAAAAATTAGCCTGGTATGGTGGCACACACCTGTAGTCTCAGCTACTCAGGAGGCTGAGGCAGGAGAATCACTTGAACCTGTGAGGCAGAGGTTGCAGTGAGCCAAGGTCATGCCACTGCATTCCAGTCTGGGCGACAGAGCGAGACTCTGTCTCAAAACGAACAAACGAACAACAACAAAATATTGTGATGAATATTACATGATGGCAAATCGAACCTAAATAATTTGGTAGTTGGTGTGAAGAATAACTGGAGGCTACAATAATCACTATTTCCTGCAACAGTGCCTAGTACAGAGAAGGCTTTGATTAAGAATAAAGGTAGGAGAGAGCCCCTCAGCAGCTGTGTGCTGAATACATACATTTTAATATACTAGGTTAAAAAGAAGAGATAATGCAAATAAAATAATCACACGTTAATACTGGGAATTTAAAAAATGTATCAACTTTTAAATGAAATATATTTATGAGGCAGATCCATTTTGATAGAAAATGGATATAAGTCCCATCGATTTTATCTTAAAGTTTAACAACTTTACCAAATAAATAAAAAGGAAGGAAAAGAAAGAAAAGAAAAAATATAAAAGATAAAGAAAGGAAGAAAGAAAAGGAAAGAAAGGGAAGAGAGAAAGAAAAAATGAAGTAAAAAGAAAGGCAGGAACATCTGATAAATACGCAAAAGAATTTACTAGTAGCTGAAGGCAGAATTGGTAATTGCTAGGCTACTTAAAGCCTAAGTGTCTAGTCAAAGAGGCTGTGAATTAGCACTGTTGTAATTATTAAAGTGAAGAAGCTACACAGAGTCTCTAAACTTTTCCCGAGGGCGTTTTTCCTGTTACTTATTCTTTGTGCCAAGACATCCAAAACATACAGAGTTTAGTGCTTTGGCAATTGCTATTACAATGTTTGAGTAAAATCCTGTTTAACTGTGAATGGCTTGGAAGTGGTGGAGAAAGTGTAACACAGACACACACACATACGGCACTGTTACTTTCTTACTAAAAATCATTTCATATTGTTTTAAAGAAAATCAGACAAGATATCCGATATGCTGTTGCCATAAAAACATGTTTTGTTTTTTTTTTTTTAAATCTCTTCTCGGTCAACATTTATACCGAAATAATAGAGATTATCTTTTCAAAACATTTCCTTTTCATTGTAGTCACTAATCCATATTCTATGATAATTAAATTTAGAAAGGTCTGAAGCATTTATCCCTCAATTTTGAAATACCACTTCAGACTATAAAATCCTGCATGAAATGGGCTCTCTGGACAATTTACTTAATCTTCTGGGGCTTGTTTATACCCCACTTACTAAATGAAGAGGTTGGATCTTAGGGTCTCTAGGATACCTTCAGGTTCATAATATTTAATAGTTCTCTAAATACATGCTGTGTGTGTGTGTGTGTGTGTGTGTGTGTGTGTGTGTGTGATCATGTTTTTCCATTAAAGGTACATGAGCCTAAAATTCATAGAAAACTATGTTTAAGGTACGCATGTCAATTAGTTTGGATCATTATTTCTTTGGGTAAACTAAATGCTGAAGTTTTTATCTGACTTTCTAGGTTATATTTCTTTAATATCAAAAAATATCAGATTGTCCTGGCTTTCTGCAATTATTTTAGGGTCAATTACACTCCCCTCAAACAAGTATTCCTTAGGGTTCTATTTCTATTTATTCCATTCCCCAAGTTTGTAAGTCTTCCACTATGATACCCTGTCCAGAATGGCCATGAAACCATCTGTAACACTTTCTTCCAGTTATACCTTTCATTGCTCCTCCAAAAACATCAATTTTTGACTGTCCCCTCATCTCTGCCTCTCTTTCAAAACTTCTAGTTCCCCAATACAGACTATGTTAACTAGGTGATCACAAGAAAAGCAGACTGATTAAACCAATTTAAAATTTAAATGACTGACACATCACTTGCTTTATTTCAGTCAGGAAAATCTGCATTTTGTAAAAGCCATAGTTATCTTTAACTTCTGGATTTGTTCGTTATTGTACAGCCAGCTTTGGGGGATAACAGCAGCCCCAAATCACAGCAAGTAACAGAGCTTCTAGGTGGCTTTAGGCCAAGTCTAGCTGTACCTAGATAGGAAACTAGGTACATTATCTCAGGCCTTTGATCTAGCCTTAGTTATAAGCAGAACGAACTGGATGATTATAAGAGTATAACTGAAAGAATAATTTTCCATGTTTGTTTCTCTGCATTCTACCTGTGGATGAACCATTCACTTTTGCAAAAAATACATAATATTTTGAGAAACAGCTTAGCAGATGTACTGTTTTCACCTAAACGTCTGACACCTGAAGATTTTAAAAGTAAGCATTAAAAAAATAGGATTTTTTCACACGGGATTGCACACTGGAGGCCAAATGGGGGATCACTACTTGTGCAGATAGAAAGGATTCTTAAATTACTAATCAAACATGTCCGAAGCTAATGTTCTGCGTTGTATAGAGTAATACCCAATGCAAACTATGACATAATTTACCTTTTGTAGCATGTTTGATAAATCTGATATATCAAAATTTACAGTGGCTACAAATAAATTATATATCTAAATATTAACGATAGAAATACAAGCATGTAAATAATATAGTCCAGCAGTTTAAGAAATAAGACAAAATACAAGCAACCTAAAGGCATTCAGTGCTACTACACTACATTCAATGAAAGAAAGGACATTTTCATAAGTAAGAAGAAGGATTAAGCTTGGTGATCTTGAAATCTCTACAATATGATTGTTTTAGTTCTAAAACTGGAGGCTTCTAAAATTGAAGAAACAACAGAAACAATAACTCTCTATGTAGGAAAGTAAAAATAAATAAAATAAAATTGCAAAGAAAGACCATGAGAAAGCACCCAATATTGCAAATAACAGAAGAATGACGGGCCAAAAGATTTCTTAAATATAAATACATGTTCTTGTGCTACAGATAGAATAGTTCAAATATTATTTTTATCAGAAGCCATTGGGAAGTCAACCTTTTGATTTGTCAACTTGTTTTTTCATAACTTGACATGTGATGAGAAATCCAGTACCAACTAAACTAGAAATAAGCACTAAGAATTTGAGGCATTCTTTAATAGTATAACAGCTGCTCTGGTTCAATTTGGCTTTTACTGCTGTTTTTTCATTTATAAGAGCAAATGAAATGAACACCCAAAGAAGAAAATACTTCACATTATGGAAACCAATCCTAAGAAAATGTCAACCTATAGAGATTTGTGTGTTTGAACACGCTGACAACTGTCTGTTTTTTTTGTTTGTTTGTTTGTTTGTTTGTTTGTTTTTGTTTTGTTTTTCCTTCACATTGTATCTCTTGCCTGGAATACAGAGCCTTCATTGATGCCTGAAATGTTTAAGAACCATGAAGAAATTGAACGTTATCCCAGAATTTCTTATACTAAATCAATACAGCAAAAGAACTTAGTCAAGCAAAACAGGCTCTTTGGGAGGCCCCGCTGCCCTTCAATACTGTCCAGATGTACAATTCAGGAAATGCTGTAGACATTAGAGTCATTCAAAATTTACAACCCTCGAATAAGCAGCATGAAAGGACTGCAGAGTGGAAACAAAGAATGATGCATGTTGAGCAGAAGGGGCTAGAGTAAAAGGCAGCAGAAACCGTGGCAAGGACTAAGAGCAGAATGGATCTCTAACCCTCTCAGGCAAAACTGGACTAAACCTTTCTCTTTTCAGAGCAACCCTTCTGTCCCTACTGCATCCTGGTTTCTTGTCTTCCCTGAACCTTTGTGAAAGAATGAAGCCACTTGTGGCTACAGCTAGAACACAAAACCTTTCAATTGGTGTATTATGTAAAATAGTAAGTTATAAGAATACCCGAAGATAGTCTTTAGATTTTTAAAATCCAATTTTCTTAATTTAGAACACACAATGGCAAATTATCTTATGCTTTGCCTAATAATAAAGCAGTCACATGAGAATGTGAGTTTCATAGAGACCAGGAACTTATCTGGATTATTTCTATTTGAATCTCCAGCAGCTAAAACAGTGCTCGGTGCATAGTAGGTATCCTACATATTTAAACGACAAAATGAGTCAGAGATACACTGAAACAGAATTCAGCTTCATGAGGAATTTCTACCGATTCCCAGGGAACTGGGTACTCTGATTTTTAACCTGTTTATAATCAGCTGAATTTCCTCTGCCTGGCTTTCCAAAGGATGTCCAAATTCTCTGTCAATTTTTATTTCAATAAGAAATGACAGCCAAAACCACTTCCCCTAGTACTCTTCATCTTCTGAAAGCTAAATTATTTTTCTTCCTTTTATCCTCCTTTATGCCCTCAATCCCTAAGCTTAATTAACTTGTATTTTTCTAAAGGAACTCAGAGGCAATATGATCCATAGACAAAAATAAAGGGGAATTATTTGCTCTGTTCCCCCCACCATTATCAAATTATCAAACATATGAGTCTTCAACACCTGGAAGTTTGAAATCGGACTTTAAATTTTTGTCCATCAATATGCCATACCTACAGGACATTATGAGGAGCAATTCATCATTTAGTGCAGAAATAATTTCTTAACTACTACTTTTGTTTATTCTGACATGTAAAGGAAGAAGTTTAAATGTTTTACTAAATTACATATTTCCATATACAGTATATGTAAATTTCCTCAAGGGTAGCAATAACTGTAGATGTGGAAAGTGAGAGATAGCACTGCGATAATGTGAGTCTCTTTTCATTTTTCTATACTTTCCTTAGATCCCACTAGGGACATAAGCCAATGCCACTAAATACTGGACAACTATAATCCTACAATAGGGTTACTACCAGTGATGCACAATAGAAAAAGAAGAAAGAAAGAAAGAAAGAAAAACAGACAGACAAGGGATATTGGAAAGAGGGCATGAGGAGGGAAGAGAGAGACAGATAAAGAAATAGTAATTGTAATATTACAGAGGAAAATCCAAATTTAGAGCTAAAGGTTGTGCATTTGAAAAAGAAAAAGCACATAAAGACTAAGGATATATTCATTCATATTTACCTAATAATATTAACTTACTCAGTAATAACATTTTATCCAGAAAGTCTCTAAAGTTTTCTTAATGGTTTTCAATCATTCATAATCATTAAGATTCTTTGCAGAATCTAAAATTCATGATAACCATGTAATCATAGGTGAGAGCTACAAAGATTACTCTTTTCTGATATCAGTTTTATGTAATATATCTCTGCCCATCATACTGAGATGAGTCATTAATGGTTAATTTCACTCCCAGCTGAACAGACCCACCTTAACCATTCTCTTTCAATATGGCCTTGTTAAAGGATGTATTAGGCAGAACCAGAAACCAAAACACTGAACTTTAAAAAAAATATTTATTATACTTTAAGTTCTGGGGTATATGTGCAGATTGTCCAGCTTTGTTACATAGGTATACACGTGCCATGGTGGTGGTTTGCTGCATCCATCACCTTGTCAGCTACATTAGGTATTTTTCCTAATGCTATCCCTCCCCTGGCCCTCCACCCTTGCTATTACTCCCCTAGCATCCCCACCCCCAGGCCCCAGTGTGTGATGTCCCCCTCCCTGTGTTTGTGTGTTCTCATTGCTCAACACCCACTTATAAGTGAGAACATGTGGTGTTTGGTTTTCTGTTCTTGTGTCAGTTTGCTGAGAATGATAGTTTCATCCATGTCCCTGCAAAGGACATGAACTCAGCCTTTTTTATGGCTGCGTAATATTCCATGGTATATATGTGCCACATTTTCTTTACTCAAATGCCCATCAATGATAGACTGGGTAAAGAAAAAACAGAGCTTGTATCCTTCATTTCCTCAAAGAATACCCCGTATTGGCTTCAAAACTGCCTCTTAGCCTTCTTGACTGGTCACCACGTGCTTCTGTCACCATTTTACATTTTCAAATTTATTTTTTAATGATTTCCAGTAACAACCTCCTTATTAATTCAAATTAATATGCATTTTATATTCCTCGAGGTGACTCTACCTCTGGGGATCCATTACTGTTATCGCTACTGACCGGATGATCTACCCCGTTTTTCCTTAACAATCTGGATACTTCTCACCCTCTAACAGCTGGTTTCAGCCCATAGCTTTGTACCTAAAATACAAGAAATTCATGTTGAATGAATAAGGAATGAATGAATGAATGAATGAGTCAAACAACATCTGTGAAACCTGTACTCCATGTAATCCTGGATTTTACAAACTTAAGAAATTTTGGCAACAAATGGGAAAATTGGGGGCATGTATGAAGTACTGTATTATTTGCCCAGGAAATATATAATTTATTATTTCCTCCTCTGACTGCTTTCTTTATAGTTGTTGTTGTTGTTGTTGTTGTTTGTTTGTTTGTTGGGAGGAGTCTTGCTCTGTCTTCTGGGTTGGAGTGCAGTGGTGTAATCTCAGCTCACTGCAACCTTCGCCTCCCAGGTTAAAGCAATTCTCCCTGTCTCAGCCTCCCAAGTAACTGGGATTTCAGACACCTGCCACCAATGCCTGGCTAATTTTTGTAATTTTAATAGAAACAGGGGTTTTACCATGTTGGCCAGACTGATCTTGAACTCCTGACCTCAGGTGATCTACCTGCCTTGGCCTCCCAAAGTGCTGGGATACAGGCGTGAGCCATTGCACCTGGCCTATAGTTTTAAATGAATTTTGGTGGTAAGAATCAAGTTACTAAGCCCAAAAAAGTGGAGTTCATGGAGAATCTTACATTTCTTATTATGAATGTTCTGTTGTGGTTTGTTTGTTTTTTCCTTTTTTTAGGAAGCATCTCACTCTGTCACCTAGGCTGGAGTGCAATGGCAGGATTACAACTCACTGTAGACTTCCCAAAGCTCAAGGAAATCCTCCTGACTGCCTCCTGAGTAGCTGGGACTACAGGTGTGTGCCATCATCTATAGTTATTATTTTTATAAGGCAGAGATTGGGTATCACTTTGTTGCCCAGGGTGGTCTTGAACCCCTACCTTCAAATGATCCTCTTACTTTAGCTTCCCTATGCCTTGAGATTATAGGCGTGAACCACAGCTCCTGGATTTATTAATTTATTGTGGATATTCTTGATTGAGACATTTTAGTCATTCAGAGCTCTGCATTGAGCACACTTTTTTTTTTTTTTTTTTTTTCTTTTCTGAGACAGAGTCTCACTCTGTTGTCCAGGCTGGAGGGCAGTGGCATGATCTCTGCTCACTGCTACCTCCGCTTTCTAGGTTCAAACAATTCTCCTGCCTAAGCCTCCCGAGTAGCTGGGATTACAGGCGTGTGCTAACATACCTGGCTAATTTTTGTAGTTTTAGTAGAGACAGAATTTCACCATGTTGGCCAGGCTGGTCTCGAATTCCTGACCTCAGGTGAGTCACCTGAGGCTGCTTCGGCCTCCGGAAGTGCTGAGATTATAGGTGTGAGCCACTATAGCACTAAGCACCCAGCCATCTTTCAGTACATTTTTATCCAAATATAGATTGCATGCTCCTAGAAGTCAGGAGCCTTACCACCTGTTTTCAACTAACACATGCTGAATATATTTGTATGCAAGACATTCTTTCAGGATCTCTATATGATATACTATACAGTATTGAGCAATTTGTAGAGTCCCATTTCTCAAGAAAATTATTGTTCTGTAAAGAAAATTGATATAACCAAATATTACACAAAATAAGCTATAAAATTACAGAAGTGTTAGCAACTTTATGGGGCAGTTAAATTTGTCAAAGAGGTCAGAAAACATGCGGCATATAGCATCACAGATTTCAGTTGAAGCTTATACCCTAAAATATGTATGTATATTTATTTATTATGCTATAAACTACACAGCCAAGGTATATGTTTGTATGTGGGGGGGAGATTATTTGAGAAAGCAAATAGTGTTACATCAGTTTATTTTCTAAAATGTCAATGTTTATAGCAAATAAATGAGAAAATTCAATTATTAAAAAAAATTTGAAGAAAATTAAAACCGGATACATATCCATATATATAATATACTTATCTATGCTATTGTAAACTTCAAAAAGTGTATTATTCAATCCTTAATACGACATTACATAAAAACATAAATTTACTCTAATAATGTATAATAATATAAAAAGGCTTAAAGTAACTGAGCAAAATTAAATCTAAATACAAAGTTCACTGCACTTAATTTTAATTCACTAAAAATGCCAGTGTTTTTTATCCTTTGAGCAAATGTACTTTTACTTGTTCTGGTGAGATTTGAACATTTAGAATCTTGTGAAAGCAGATAGGATTATATCAATATTTTCTGATGTTAATAGGAATTTTAAGGGATTAAAACAAAACAAAATATTGTTACTAGGGAAAAAAAAAAAACACAGCTGGAGGAAACCAAACTAAGCAGGTTTCAGTTGTTCAGGACCTCTGGGGTTCATTGGTAAATAACATAGAGCTACTTTGGACAAAAGAGTCAGCATTGTCCAGATCTATCAGACTATGATCTTTCCTTGCAGAGTATCTTGCAACTCTGTACTCCAAAGAAAATTCACTGAAAAACACTAAGAAAGAATTTTTAAATTGAGAGTTCTGAAAGAGCCCACTCCTTTCTAGCAAGTGTTAACAGTCTACTACACATGGTTGCTAATTAATTACAAGATTCTTCAGTTTATAATGATCAGAACTTAATTACTTATTAAAAATCTATTGTGGTGGTAACTGGATGGTTCCAAAGGCAATGCCCCTCATTCAAATCATAGTCAGAATTGTTAATCTGAGAAATATGAAAACAAGAAAGAGGAGAGAAAAATCAGGAATTTTCTGGTCACAAAAGGAAACACATTCAATAAAATTTTTGGAAGGTAGAGAAATCTATAGACTGCTAAGATGGCCGTACAGTGTATGTTTAAGTAAGAATTTCTCCACCTAGGTGCTACTGACATGCTGGGATGGAAAATTCTGTGCTGAGGGCTGTCATGTACACAGCAGGATATTGAACAGTATCCCCAACCTCCACGCCCTAGACGCCAGTAGCATCCCTGTCCTCAGTGTTGTGACAACAAAACATTTCTCCAAATATTGCCACATGTTTCCTGGGAGACAAACTACCCCAGTTTAGAGCTATTCGGTTAAACAGAAGAAATAGATATTTTCAGAAGCAAGTTGTAAGAAATACAAGGATGGTAAGTTAAAAAGAAAACCCAATAAATAACATGAGCTGATATCAAAAAAAGAAGAAACTTCCAAAGTAAATACTGTATTTTAAATGATAAGCAATAAAAAAGGAAACAGCATTTTAAAAGAATTTATAGAAGAAATAAAGGGACAAACAAGCTTTTCATTTAAAAAAAATTTACGTTTTAAATTTTAATTTGTTTGTAATTTGTAGCTGAATTAATGACATAAAATAAATGCAGTATTCAAGGTGAATGTAATTTTAATTAATTTAAATTTTGTTACCACTGTAGCACCTTAAAGATAGCAACACATCATTTAAAAATATATGGTGTTTATTTTAATATTTTAAAAATAGTTTATTAAAGTGACTTACATGTTTTATAATATTATTTTATATATGTTTTATAATATTATTTCTAGAGTATTTAAGAAAATACAGCTTCTCTCTTCTATGTTAATAGAAATTTTGGCCAAAGGAAATTCCCAAACTGTTGTTGATGCTTGATGAAAAAGGAAACAGGCCAATTTATATTTTTATATCAAAGTTAGAATTCATAAAACACATGCTCATAGCTTTCCAGAAAATATTATTTGAGTTAATGAAAGCAAATCTTGAACTGCAATGATTATAATTAAGTTAGATTTTTAAAAAAATAACAAATGATAATTGTTCAGCTGTTAACTATTTTGCTGCTTTTTTACCTGCTTGCATGTATACTTTTCATATGTGATTCATTTTGGAGCTTCCCTCTTTCAGCACTGCTAAATAACCAACATCAAATAAATAGGTTTAATCAAAGAAATAAAATTAAATTTACAAATTACCAAAGGCAATAATTACCTAATTGTACTAAAAAATATTGTTTTGTCCCAAATATATGTATTTTTTTTCTCCTTAGTTCCTGTTTGCCTAGAGAGGTTATTTAAAGGTAAGAAGGATTGGTGCTTGTCCACTGATAATCAATCAGGAAAAGTTTTAATGGAAAACTCTACTCAATATGGCAGAATATAATGAAAAATCAAACAAAAAATCCAGAAAGCTGTTCCCTTGTTAAGTGAATATCCACACGTATGAATAACTCTTTGTATGACACTTTTTTTTTTTTTTTTTTTTTTTTTTTTTGTCTCACACTGTTGCCTGGGCTGCAGTACAGTGGTGCAATCATGGTTCACTGCAACCTCTGCCTCCTGGGTTCAAGCGATTCTCCTGCCTCAGTCTCCCGAGCAGGTGGGATTACAGGTAAACATCACCACGCCTGGCTTTTTTTTTTTTTTTTTTTTTTTTCTTGTATTTTTTAGTAGGGATGGGGTTTCATCATATTGGCGAGCCTGGTCTAGAACTCCTGACTTTGCGATCCACCTACATCGGCCTCCCAAAGTGCTGGGATTATAGACATGAGCCATGAGCCACCGTGCCTGGCCCAGTCAAATAGTTTTTTTTGTTTGTTTGTTTTGTTTTTTTTTTTTTTTTTTTTTTTTTTTGAGACGGAGTTTCGCTCCTGTTACCCAGGCTGGAGTGCAATGGCGCGATCTCGGCTCACCGCAACCTCCGCCTCCTGGGTTCAGGCAATTCTCCTGCCTCAGCCTCCTGAGTAGCTGGGATTACAGGCACGCGCCACCATGCCCAGCTAATTTTTTGTATTTTTAGTAGAGACGGGGTTTCACCATGTTGACCAGAATGGTCTCGATCTCTTGACCTCGTGATCCACCCGCCTCGGCCTCCCAAAGTGCTGGGATTACAGGCTTGAGCCACCGCGCCTGGCTTTTTTTTTTTTTTTTTTTTTTTTTTTTTTTTTAATAGCTTATATGTTCATTCATTTCCAAGTTTATTTTCTAGTGAATAACTAGTTGTTAACAACTAACATGGAACCATGTATATTGCTACATTTAAAAAATGTATTTTAAGAGTATTTATCTGCATTATGATTTAAGTAAGTTCATGATGTTAGTATGAAACCTTACCCAAAGTTATTACAGCTCCGGCTATAAGAAAACAAATTCCAATTTCCAAACAAATCAGCTTTGGGAGTACAGTCCATCGGATGCTTAGCAATGGACTGATTAAAAACGGGGGAAACAGGCCGGGAACAGTGGCTCATGCCTGCAATCCCAGCACTTTGGGAGGATGAGGCAGGTGGATCATGAGGTCAGGATTTCAAGACCAGCCTGGCCAATACGGTGAAACTCCATCTCTATCAAAATACAAAAATTAGCCAGGCATTGTGGCTAATTCAAGCCTGTAGTCCCAGCTACTGGAGAGGCTGAGGCAGAAAAATCGCTTTAACCTGGGCGGCAGAGGTTGCACTGAGCTGAGATTGCACCACTTCACTCCAGCCCGGGTGACAGACAAAAAGGAAAGAAAGAAAGAAAGAAGGAAGGAAGGAAGGAAGGAAGGAAGAAAGAAAGAAAGAAAGAAAGAGAGAGAGAGAAAGAAAGAAAGAAAAAGAAAGAGAGAGAGAGAGAAAGAAAGAAAGAAAGAAAGAAAGAGAGAGAGAAAGAAAGAATTAAAAAGAGGGAGGAGGGGAACACGTAAGCCAAAGAAGTTGCTGCAACAAAATAACAAAATAAACTCTATAATTTATCATTCTCTTATATATTAGGTACATATTGTTTCAATTTTGTAAAATTACACATCAAATATACACAAGTGATTACTATGATACTGCAAGGAAAAGAAGGGTTGATATACAACCATAATACCTGTTGGGAACTGTCGTGACCTAATATATCTTTTACCTTATGCATTACACAAAGGATGCTGCTAGGTCCAAAAGGAAAATATTTTATTTTTGTATATTATAACCTACTTTTGTTTTATGCTATATCTATCGCACATAAAATTTTTATGTATTCACAAATATTTCCAACATTAATTCATTTTTATGACATAATAAAGTGGGGACTTTAATTGAAGACATATAGATAGATATAGATATAGATTTAGATACCTGTAAAATCTAAAAAAGCCATAGTGCAATTTAAACATTGCTGAAAAATATTTCAATTATTCAGCCAAATGTACTAATGACTCGACTTGAAATGTTTAACTTTTAATAATCAAGAGCAAAACACTTGGATAACTTTTATAACCTATGTGAGAATATGCATACAATTTTTTAAAAAGACAATTGCCATAAGAGTCTTTCAATAATATTTCTCCTTTGTTTGCATACTTTAAGACTGTTTGGTAGAACACATATTCCATGATTCAAGCGTGCCACCTTTTGGGAGTATTGCTGATTCATAATATAAATATT
Organism: Saimiri boliviensis; assembly: GCF_048565385.1. Lineage (NCBI taxonomy): Eukaryota > Metazoa > Chordata > Mammalia > Primates > Cebidae > Saimiri > Saimiri boliviensis. The sequence continues at coordinate 12,154,569 of NC_133458.1, forward strand.
ATAACTGATTTGAATGACGAAGACTTCTGTTTCTTTTTTATTTGTGCTGAATTAAACATTAAGCATTTTACTTTAAAAGCATGTCTTCTGTACTTTACTGAACATTGACAAATTCTTTAAAAATATATTAGTAATCATATAGTATGCTTTTCCAAGATAACAGAGAAAATTAAGAAAATTAAAGCTTACCCAAATCACAGCAGATTTTTCTACTGCTTCACGGTTTGGAATTTTAAGGATAATTATCATAGATTATAGTTCTGTAAGGGCACCATATTTTAATTCCAAACTGTGAATGTTCACAGAAATATATACAAAGAGCCAAAAATACTGTTTTGTAGATTACTTTATGTATATGTAGGGTTTACTTAGGGTTTTTTTTTTTTTTTTTTTTCACACACGCTACACCAACTGCTTATCTTCTTAAACTCCTAACAGCTTCCTGAAGATTGGTCCCACCTGAAAGATTAGGAATACAAACCTCAAAGAACTCCCAGAAAGATAAGATCTAAACATTAATTGTCTTTTTATCAAATATATAGAAATGTGAGATGCATTTTAAATGCATGACTGTAGAGAAGAATGATCTGAAAGTATCCTACTGGGAATCATAAGAAAAAATCAATGTCCAAAACCATGAAAAGGTAACTCAATGTTCATGCCTATACAATAAAGCAGGGAAGAGACCACTTCTTTAGTCAAATAAGAAGGAAACAGAAAACTGACTTATTGATGGCATCCAAGTTCATCAAGAGTTGTTATTCAGTTGCTGTTCAGTAAATGAAAATCCACCCTTCTAACAATGCCAAGGAAGTTGCTGTAACAAAGTAACAAAATAACCTCTAACATAGAGGGCTGGTAGGTAACGTACTAACAAACAAATAACCTAATACCCATATAGGTACATACCTACCTAAATACATACTGCCTTCCCTAAATATTTTTAAAAAGAATTAAAAAAATAGGGACTCATCTCTTCAAGATCAGCATTTCCTGGAGTAAATAGATAAGTGAAACATGAGCAGAAAATGCCTGGACTTAAGATTATGTTTTTTAGTGCATATTTAATCAAGTATTAGAACATATTTAATAGGAGAAATGTTACTGCATTTATTTTATCGTGTGAGAAACCAAACCTTAAAAAGAGAAGGTTATTCAAGGTATACACCTGTAAGATGTCCCAAAGTCCTACTGGGAATAAATGTTGACTCACCAATTTTAAGGAAGAATTTTTTAAACACTGAGAAAACTTAGAAAACTTACCACTAATTCTATCTAATTTAAACATATGACAAAGAAGAAAAGGTAATATCAACAGAAGTATTTGGACAGATTTTTATTTTCAGAGAAAGCACTTCTTGTCACAGGCTGGGGTAAAAACAGATGTGACTGAGATGTATTCAGAACCATCAGTCAGAAGAGAGCTGGGTCTGGAGCACTTACTAAATTCTACCAAACACCAATTATAAGCTTTCAGAAGAAAGACATTCCTAAATAAAAACAATCTTGTGTAAACTTGTGAATGACCTCTTTCTTTTGTCTGCTCTCCTCCTTACAAATACACTTATAACAATCTTTCCATTTTTTTCCTCATTTTGTTTATTTATTTTTGACACAGAGTTTTGCTCTTGTCACCCAGGCTGGAGTTCAGTGGTGTAATCTCGGCTCACTGCAACCTCCCCCTCCCAGGTTCAAGCATTTCTCCTGCCTCAGCCTCCCGAATAGCTGGGATTACAGGTGTGAACCACCACGCCCAGCTATTTTTTTTGTATTTTTAGTAGAGACAGGTTTCAGATATGGTTTCGATCTTCTGACTTCAGGTGATTTTCCCCACCTTAGCCTCCCAAAGTGCTGGGATTACAGGCATGAACCACTGTGCCTGGGCCCAGCCTTTCCTTTTAAACGATATTTTGAGAATTGATGAAGAATGTAACAAAGAGAGAAAGTTTTGCACTAGAAAGTTCTTTGTCACCGATTATTATGTAAACTCAGTTAATTTATTGTTATTATTGAAGAAGAGTACAGAAATGGGATTCTCAAATGGTAATAAAATTGCTTAGAATAAGAAAGACCTAAGATATAGATGTTTGGAAATTCCATTTCTACCCCCTTGCCCATTTAAAAAAAATTAGTTCACCTTATTTTATTTTTGATTATTTTGACCTAAGTTAGATTGAGGAATCATACATATTGTCAAATATATTAAAATTTTAGCCAAAACACTTTTATTCAGTTTCCAGTTTTACTTTTGGTCACCTACAGCCTCTCTGTGCCTGAATTTCCTTGCTGGATTTAAACTCTACCCAGCTGATTTTAATGAACTTTTAGTAGATTCAATGAAGAAGTTCTATAAAAATTCTGTAAAGCTGGGGGCAGTAGTTCATACCTGTAATTCCAGCACTTTGGGAGGCTGAGGAGGGTGGATCACTTGAGGTCAAGGGTTCGAGACCAGCCTGGCCAATGTGGTGAAACCCATCTCTACTAAAAACACAAAAATTAGTTGGGTGTGGTGGTGGGGCACCTGTAATCCTAGCTATTCAGGAGAAAGTAGAATCACTTGAACCCGGGGGCAGAAGGTGCAGTGAGCAGAGATTGCGCCACTGCACTCCAGCCTCAGTGACAGAGTGAGATTCCATTAAAAAAGAAATAATGTAAGGCAGTTATTACTTTACAACAATATGTAGAGGAGAACTTTGTGAATAAATAGCAATAATTAAGGCTTCTATTTTACATAAATTAATTTTAGCATATAGAAAATTGTAATTTTTAAAGTAAATTTTCTTTATCTTTTTGTAAAATATTAGAGGAATATATATCTCTACAGTTGCCATTCCCCTATCACATGTATATCACAAGTTTTCTTCTGTGATTTCAAAAGATGGATTAACAAGTAAATGTTGTAATCAAGATTGGCCAGGACACATAGTTGTAACAATAAAATAATATGGGAGGCAAAAAGATTCCCCAATTACTAGAACGTACTGCTTTGTTGAATTAAATTTTCTAGTACTTGTTGCCCTGAAACATCACTTTAATTTGAGATAGTATCTGCAGAGTCCTTTGGAGTAGTCAACTTAGATTAAATGCCTTAAACAATAAGATTAGTACCGGTGACTTAAAAATAAATGTATTTGTGTTACCTTTCCCCAGCTCAAAGGAAGCATAACCTATTGAAGAGTCTAGAATCTAATTTTAGGTGCAAGTAGATTAAACTTCAGTCTCACCACATAGGAACTCTGTATCTTTTCACAAATTATTCAGCCTTTCAGAGCGTAAATTCTCTCATCTGTGAAAAGGTAGTACTAAATAGTATTTACCATAAAACTCTGTGGTAGCGATTAGATCTATGTGTGGTTGCTGGACACAGTAAACCAATAATATTATCTGTTCCTGTTCTTACAAACAATATGAATAATAGTAGAGGGCAAATGCCCAATATGCAATTTCAATATCCTTAATTTGTGAGTTACTGTCTTGTGAAGGAAACCCCCTGAAGAGTATAAAACTCTCTGTTTTGGCTCAGAAGGAAAGGAATAGCCTCTTCCCGGATTCTTTTGGTCTACAGATGCTTTTTATCAGGTGTAGAGTAACAGTCCAAAAGGTTTCAAATACTTTTCGGAAGATTGAGTAGTGCGCGGAGAACCAATGAGGCGAGTCCAGCAGCATCTCTGAGCTGTCAGCCTCACACCCATATTCTCTGCCAGTCATCCACTTCTTTCTATGATTCTGTAGAATGCGCTCTAAATGCTCCATGAGACTCCTGGGTCATCAAGTGTGCACTGATGGAAGCATGGGTCAGATAAAACTAACTAATGAGCACTGTCAAAATTCCAGTTGCTATCTGAAACTCAATATTGACTTGCCTGTCAATGTTTTAAGAATACCTAAGAGCTTAAGAGACTTTAGCTGTGCCTTTATCATGTTATCTTTGTCTAAGATAGTGCAGAAGAAGTTTTACTCTTATTGAAGTATTTATTCTGGTGCATATGATGAAACACATTCTTGAATCAATTAAAAAGAACACTATGTAGCTTGTAGAATTAAGTATAGCAAGTTTTGTATCAAACTGAAAAACAAAGAAAAATTAAAAATCTGAGTTGGGGGGAAGATGTATTAACCCTTTTGAGCCATGTTTACATCACTATATTACATCACAAAAATAACTTACTTCACTATTTTAGAAGCTCAGTCATTATTACACTATTTTTCCAAACCATCTATTGTAAAACTCAGAGCAAAGCTATTTGAAGAAGATTGTAAGCTCTCTTTTCACTCACAGTCTCTATAAACTGAAGTTTTGTACTCAAAACACAAGTTGAAACAAGGATGTAAAAGAGAAATGAACAATCAGTGTTTTCCAAATTGCTTCTTTGGTAATAATGTCACACGAAGGTATTTTGTTTTTGTTTTTTGCAAAAAACAAAGAGGTGGAATGAATTAAAGAGGCTGAACAGATCATAAAATAAAACTGGAAGCTTAATAATCTGCTACTTTTCCTTTAGACATAAAAAAATATACTTTATGAATACCTAAAAACATTATGATAATAGATTATTGCTGTTATGTATTATTCATATGACAATGAATTTATGCAATGTGTCTACATCAAGTAATAGAGATTAACCAGAAGAAACTAACTTCAAAGTACACTGTCTTTTAGGTCTTCAAAGTAATAAAGATCCAAGCATGTCCCTTTTAGGGTATTTGTTCTGCACCATTTAGAATGCAGTTTCTTTCCTTCATTAGGCCCTCCCCATGAGACAGAGCAAATCAGAGGCTACAGAAATAGAGTTTTCTCCATTGAACTGATAGTCTCAGATGTTTGGGATTGCTAACCCATTAGCGGTTTTGTAAGCCTTATTCTACATGATCCATCCATTTCTTAACAGCTGTGCAACAGATTTTCCACCTACTACTATTTCCAAATAAACAATGACCCAGTCAGACCTTGTAAAATTAGATGTTTCATATAGAAATTTGGCCATGCTTCCTGCAATTATAAGCAATTCTTACCTGTGGGTATCAGTTTATATAAAAATGCTCTCCTGTGTACCCTATTTCAACATAGCTCTGGTAGGAATGTGTAACAGTACTTGATAATTTTTTTGTTAATAAGGTCATAAAAACATTGTACAAAATTGTTAACATGAAACATTTCCATAATTTGTGAAATGGAAATAGGAATGATACACAGGTTGATTTTATTATGATGCAACAAAATGTGAAATACGTGAAACCATATGAAGATAAAGTTCCAAGGTGAATTATGCCCAAGAAAATTGACTAAGGTATTTCTATTTTGATCAAAGTTATGTGAAGTTGTGTCACTACAAAACTCTGGGAGTAAATCATAAAATGTATATTTTTATATTGAATGTTGATGAGTAGGGCAGTTACAGACCAATTTCCTGTTGAGTGAGCAGTAGGAAGTTATAGGTCCTTAACAGGAACAGATTGATCCATGTAGAGACAGATCAGAGAAATATGTTTATTAAGTACTGTGTGTTCATTACAAAGTTCAACCTAGCAGAGATTTTCTGTTACATTGTCCATGTGGTGACTCCACAAGCATTAAAGTAATTGTATTATTTTATTTTATCCTATTTTAAACTGAAGATAAAATTGTATGTATTTACATGTACAGTACAACATGATGTTTTAAAGTATGTATACATGGTGGAATGACTTCATCCAGCCAGTTAGCATATGAATGACTTCACATGATTATCCTTTTTCTGGTGAGAACACCTTACATCCATCCATTCTTAACATTTTTCAAGTATACAATATATTGTTAACTATAGTGACCATGTTGTATAATAGACCCCTTGGGCTTATTCATCCCATTTAACTGAAATTTTGTATCCTCTTATCAATGTCTCCCCAACCTCCACAGTACCCCAATCATCCTAGCCCCTGCTAAACATCTTTTTTTTTGCTTATTATTTCTGTGAGAGCAACTTTTTTACATTCTATACATGAGTGAGATAATGCAGTGATTGTCTTTCTGTGCCTGGCTTATTTCATTTAACATAATTTCCTACAATTTCATGTATGCTACTGCAAATGACAGGATTTCATTCTTTTTAACAGCCAAATTGTATTCCATTGTTTATACACACCACATTTTCTTTACCCAGCTATCTACTGATGGACACATAGGCTGATTCCATATCTTGGCTATTGTGAAAAATATTGCAATAAATATAAAAGTACAGGTACCTTTTTGACATATTGATTTTATTTCCTTTGTATGTATACTCAGTAGCAACATTATTGAATCATATGGTAGTTCTTTTGTTAATTTACTGAGCAACTTCAATACTGTTTCCCTCAATGGATGCACTAATTTACATTTCCAGCAATGTTTGAGAGTTTTTTTTATTTTTGTTGTTTTTTACCACAACTTTGCCAACACTTATTATTTTTTGTTTTTCTGATAATAGCTAGCCTAATAATTTAAATTAAATAATGATGGTAAAATAAAATTTGTAGATGATTTTTCTCAAAAGATTTCCTTAATTTTTAAAAAGGGTTGAATAGTATTTTATTGTTTATATATATCATATTTTCTTTATCTATCATCAGTGATGGACACTTACATTGATTTTATATTTTGGTTATTGCAAATAGTGCTGCAGTTAACACATGGATTAACCTAGACGACATTCTGCTAAGGGAAATAATCCAGGCACAGGAAGACAAACATCACATGGTCTCATTTATATATAAAATCTAAAAAAAGAAAAAAATTGAACTCATAAAAGCATAGAGTAGAGTGGTGGTTACCATGGATAGTGCAGGTGGCACCAAAGGGAAGAATATTGGTTAAACGGTACGTTTGAGTTAGTACAGGAAGAGTAAGTTCCTCCTGCAGTAACTCATTTTACAGTGTAGCATGAGTGCTACCCTCACATACTACAATGTACTGTACAGTATGATGACCAGAGTTAATAATAATGTATTGCGTAGCTGTAAACTGCTAAGAGAGTGACGTGGTTAGGCTTTGCGTCCCCACCAAAATCTCATCTTGAATTGTAATCCCCAGGTGTTGAGGGAGAAACCTGGTGGGAAGTGACTGGATTATGGGGGTGGTTTCCCCAAGCTGTTCTCATGAAAACTGATGGTTTTATAAATGGTCGTTTTTCCTGTGCTCTCACACACTTCTCCTTGCTTCTGCCTAGTGATGAAGGTTCCTTTCTTCCTCTTCACCTTTGGCCATGACTGTCAGTTTTCTGAGCCCTCTTCAGCCATGCTTAACTGTGAGTCAATTAAACCTCTTTCCTTTATAAATTACCAATTACCTCATCTAGGGAAGTTCTTTATATTGGTGTGAAAAGGCATTAATACAGAGAGTGAATCTTAAATGTTCTGATTACAAAAAAAAATAAGAATTAACAGTTTTATATATATATATATGCATATATATATATGATAATAAGCATTATTGACTCATTCCACATGGTTTACATATATTACAATATGATGTTTATATAAATATATATAATTTTTCATGCATCAATTCAAAAAATGTAGTAGATTTCTATCTAAAGTTGGGCCAGTATCAACATTACTATTTAATGTTCTACTGAGAGTATTAATAAAAGCAATTATAGAATCAAAACCAAAAATACAAGAATTAGAAAGAATTAAATTGTCCCTATAAAAGTGATATAGTAATAGATGTAAAGATTCAAAGAAAAGAAATAAAAAATCTACAAAGATATAAAATTAATATACAAAAATCTATAACCCTTTTATATAAAAATAATGTTAGGCAACATATTCTGGATCTCTGTAAAAAGTTATTATAAACATATTTTTACAAGTCCTCTTGTGAACATGTTTATATTTCTACAGAGAAAATATTTAGAAGTGAAATTGATGTGTCATAGGGTGACTGTATGCTCAACTTTATCAGACGCTCCCTAAGAGATTCCCAAAGTTGTATCATTTTTCACTATCACCAGCAGAGTATGTGAGTTTAGTTACTTCACCTCTTCCCCAACAATTGGTATTGTTAATCTTTTGTAATTTTAGCAATTCTAGTGGGTGTGTAACAGTATTTGATTTTTTAAAATTTATGTTTTGCTAATAACTTATTACATTAAATGTTTTGTGCTTATCAGGCATTTATCTTTGTAAACTGTGCAAATCTTTTCCTCATTTTTATTGTGTTGTCTGTTTACAATTGATTTGCACAATTTCTTTATATATTCTGAGTACAAGTGCTTTGTCAAATATATAGAATGTGAATATCTTCTCCCATAGCTTAGCTTTTTCATTCTCTTAATGTTTTGTTCTGTTCTTTTTTTAATTCCGAAGAGCAGAAGTTTTCCTTGTTTTGTTTTTAATAAAGCCTGATTAGTCATTTTTGTTTCCTTTTGTGGCTAATGCTCTATGGGTGTTTCTATGAAATCTTTGCCCAGCTCAGGTCCAGAAAATATTATTCTCTATTTTTGTCTAGAAGCTTTTCAGTTTAAGATTTTATATTTAGGGCTACGTGCCATCTACAATTACTTTTGCGTGTATGGTATGAAGTATCAATATTTACTTTTTTCATATATGGATACCAAGTTTTCTAGTCTGGTGGTTAAAATAATTTTCTTTTCTCTATTAAATTACTTGGGTACCTTTGTAGAAAATCAATTGGTCATGTCTGCATAGACAGAGTTTTGGACTCTGTTCTGTTGTTTTGGTCTATTTGTTTCTCCTCCCACCATCCTAAACAATGTCATTTTAAAGGAAGCCTAACGCTGTGCTGATGTCACTGTCCACCCAAATTTGATGGGCAAATTTAGGTAGAGAATGATTCCTTCTGTGTACTTTCAACCTTCTGATACAAGTTGCAATACACACGGATTAATTTAGATGACAGCATAGAATAATGAATGAGAAAAAGCCTTTGGAAACAAACAAATAGGAATTGAATCCTATCATATAGGAAATATTTTTATGCTTTTAAAAATCTCATTTCCCTCACCTAATAAAGTAGGGCTCATATTGCCAATCTTACAATTTTTTGAGATACTTAGTAAGATACCATATTTAAAGTATCCAGTGGAATCTTTGGCATATATGGAGTAAACATAACATACTTAGCAAGGTAACACTACTCAGAGGCAGAGAGGGTCAAGATTATTTGTACAAATGTAAAACATGGAGACAATTTTGAGTGCCAGCCCTATTTATTACTTCTTCCTCTTTTTTTTTGTTCAGATTAGCAATGTCTTCTTTAGATATTGTTATCAATGATTTTTAATTTACCATGTTCTCCTGTGTATGATGAAATGCTATAGTCTTATACATTACTATTTTGTAATTATTGCCTTTATAATATAATAATTATCCATGCTCATCACTTTCTCATCATGTTGACAAATGATAAAAAAACTTTACTATTCGTGCACATACCTTTTCAATGTTTTCTCTTACATCTGAATTTCCTAGCATAAAAAATAAATCAAGCATGCACATCTTTATCAGTAGGAAACAGAACAAAGTTACTCAGGGCATTTTCCCAATAGGTTTACACTTTCATTACTGTGTAATTAACCCCACATTGAGAATTCTATTGTGAATTCTTTTGCAGCAGCAAATTAAACATTTGACTTGCATACTATTAAGTTTCTGTGAAAGTGACTATCATGTCATTGGAAAACAGGTGACCAACGTTATGAGCAATGAAGAGTTTTCAGTAAAGTTTTCAATGATGCTGGAAGATATGCCCTGGGAGAAAATACTCTATATATTTCAAAGACCCCACCATAATTTCTGGCACAAAACCCATCAAAATCTAATAAAGTAGCTTAATTAGCATGATCAGCATCTTAATAATTTACTGGTTGGCAAAGGCACTGATGGGATTATAATGCATCATTTTAAAAATAAAAGAACATTATTGCGATGCTCATTAAGGTGAGCACTATAGAAGTAAAATCTGCACTAAAAATTTTTGGTATCTTTAAAATATAACTAGATATCCTGTCATTTGCTGATAAATGTATTCCTGTAAGATAGCATATTTATTTCTATAAATTATGCAATTCATATCTAAAAATGACTTCAAGGTAACCATTCTGACATATGTATGTGTGTGTGTGTATATATATATATATATATATATATATATATATATATATATGTTTCTGATCAACAGTGCATATTTAAAATTTTCCATTAAATGGCCTATTGTAGCAAAGCAACAAGAAATTAGCAAACATCACTATCAATATTTAATACTAAAATCCTCATCCACAGAAAATGAGATTTCTAATGGACTTTAGAATATTTGTAATGCCCAGTGTATACTCCTATTTCATTGTTCAGACAGTATAAAGAAGCAAACATAACAGGATAGAACAGATGTCTGTTCTAAATCCTCCTTAGAGACACTGAGAGTCTAGAGTGACAGGTGAATCTTTGATTCTACCTGGCTAAAGGGATTGATAACAGAATACAGAGCCTGCAGTTCCTAGGTCACTAATTGAAATTTGATCCTAGTATATGCCTAGGGAAAAATAGAAGTGGGTAGGCTTCCTACTTTAATCATCTGCATTATAAAATCCATTATTTTATGGATATGAGTGTCCTTCACCTTCTAATATAATGCTGCTACAGCATTAAAGGACAGGAAAAACCCAGCCATCCACCTACAATGGTCTTTCACAAGACATGTATTTTAAATCTTGTTTGTTACTATGAATCTCCTCCAAACAGACTGTGGTGCAGTGTGGCCCCAATTGGGCTACACTGCCTGCTAATTGACAATCTTACTTTATAAACTAAAAACAACAAGAGTGAATGTGCTTCCTTCCCAGTTAAACATAATTCAGTACCTAGAGACATTGCCACATTACTGATCCAATGTTCAACTACAGTATTTTAAAAAGAAAGAAGCATGATCAAATTCAAGCAGAGTAGAATTCTTGGCAATTGAATCACTGAGGCTTCAACAGTATTTTGATGATAAAGAGAAATGGTCATTTCACAGTTATCATTTGTCTGAAATTAAAATCTGTATTCAATGGCTATACAGTTTTTATTCTTTTAATTACTGTAATTGTTTAGGAAAAAAATAAAGTACTTTAAGTCAAACTAAGTGAACTGTTTCACACCATTAGTGAATCATTCACTAACACAACTTCATGTCCTATAAAAGTAAATATCAACTATACAATGTTTTTTTCTAACAAAAGAACTCTATAGTGCATATAATAAGATCTGGATTATACTTTACTACCTAGAAACTACTGAGGAAGAAACTTTTTCTTCCTCAGGAAAAGTTCATATATTGTTTAAGCATTAATAAACGTTTCAGGCATTTGCCCCCCAAAATTTGATGAACCATTTTTATTTATAGAAACTTTCAAAACTTTCTAGCTCATTGCTTTGAAGACCATGGGATAAAGAAAAAAAAAATTTCTGGCTCACTACTCTATACATATTATGTCAAATTGATTATTCAATATATTATGGTGATCTTGGTGGTTTCACAAAGACAAAGGCATATACTAAAATGCAGAGCCATCCATTAAAGAGAACACATCCCTTTGCAATAAATAATTTCAAGGCAAATAATGTGGCCAATCTGAACAAGAACAAAGTATATCAGTAATGATTAAGTCTACATTATTGAATTAATAGAATAGGTCAGAGGAAGATCAAAACCAAATTCAGTTATGTGTGTATTTATCTCCTCCAATAAATGGTGAACTTCCTATGGCTAGACAAATAAATATTCTATGGCCTTAGTTTATCCTACTTTATGATACTAGACCATTACTAAATGTTTACTTTTGAAATATAAATTGAAATACCTTTAATTAGATGTGATGTTTGCATAACTAAAATAATCTGAACATTTAGTCTGTGTAAAAAATATTGCTTCAATTATTTAAAATTCATAATATTCTTAAGTTCCTTTTTAAAAATAAATTAAACTATAGAGGTCTTAAAATGACATGCTTTACATTTCTTTCAACTGATTGGGGTTTAGACGTACTCATCATTAATCTTCTGATATCTGAGCTGAACAACATTCTTGAAAGAAAATATGTCATTTATAGGTTAGTGGTTTAAATTTTTACCCATTTCTATTTTTTTGGCAACTATTTAATAACAAACTGTCTTACCATAATTATATAGTAAGCATGTAATTCCGTCCTAGATATTGAAAATGCAATGCAGCAGACACAAACTCATGGCTGCTCCTGAAGGTCAGCATCTGCTTCTTTTAACCCTGTTTGGAGAGATGTATTTAGGTTCAGCTGCCTTCAAAAAATGGTATACTAAAGCACAATTTTTGTGGTGATGCGAGGCACAAATACATTTAATTTTAGAAGTAGAAATTCACTGTGGGAGTTTCTCTTCTGGGATGTAGTCTTCTCCTAGAAATGGAACTATATTGCTGTGGGACCCTGGTCAGTAACAGGGGACAACTGCACAGGGAGAGCTGCTTACCATGCAGAGGGAAATGATTCTTATTTCTCCATGCACCTCCACTGGGAAACCAGCACACAGGCAATTTTTCTCACTCTATTCATTCCACATCAAGGACACAAAAAGACTTTGGTACTTTTCTAAATAATATCTTCCCCGAATGTCTTGCTGCAAAGATTTCTAATTGCCTGCCCAGTATCTACTCTCTTTTTCTGCCTCACTAATAACACCCCAGTTTGGTTTTGGATAGTAATGTGCCCAGCTGATATATATGTTCTTGTCTAATTTGGAAGTAAGAGAGGCCAGGTGCCATCATTCTAGCTAGAGCTATGTAATGAGAAGTCATTGGATGAGGCTTTCAGGACAGTTTCAAATGTGACTCAGCCGGTCACTCTTCCCGCCCTTGAATCTTCATTCTTTCTCTTGCTCTGATCAAAAACATGGGGGATAGGGCTGCTGTCACTTTCAACCATGAAAAATGAGCTAAAGTATCTCAGAAAGAGTTTGAGTTTCTGAATGTCAGGATCACATTTTGTAAATTTATTTGGCAGAGTCACTATTTGGGGGCTTTCTGTTATGTCTGAGCAGTCCAAATTCCAACGTTTCAACAAAATTCATGAATTCCATCCACTGAGTTACATCTCTCCCACCATAACCTACTGCCAACCCTGAAGTTTTGAAAAGTCATCTGGCACTTCCTTCCTGCAATTTCCTTCCTTCATACCTAAGACCTTCCATTCATTGTTTCATGTTTTGTGTCGCACCTTATTTTGTTTTATCATCCATTTAGCTGCAGTTATAAAGTCAAAAGTTGTTAACAGAAAGGTTGATGAAAGAAAAAAAATTAGCTATACAAAAAAGTTGGATTTAGAGAGGCAGGAAGAAATAACACAACAAATAATAATGTGGTAAATACACTCTCTTCCTAATATTTCTTTTATACCAAATTAACATGAGAGCATGAGTTGAAGTTCTAGAATGATACAGCCTCAGTACTTAAATATCAATGAATAACAATGGCTATAATAACAGCCCATTCAATAATAGCAAAGTAAACTAGAGTTTTACATGCATACTCATCCACTAACCCAAAAGAGATTTTAGCCTGAGACCAGGAAGTTATAAAATTAAACTTTAAAAAAAAATGTATTAAAAGTCACAGGGTGCAGTAGCTTACACCTATAATCCCAGCACTTTTGGAGGCTGAGGCAGGCAGATGGCTTGAAATCAGGAGTTCAAGATCAGCCTGGGCAATGTGATGAAAGTCCCTCTCTATGCAAAATATAAAAATTAGCCAGGCATGGTAGCTCGCACCTGTGGTTCCAGCTACTTGGGGGGCTGAGACCAGAGAATCATTTAAGCCTGGAAGGCAGAGGTTGCAGTGAGCTGAGATTGCACTACTGCACTCCACCCTGGGCAACAAAGACAGACCATATCTTTAATGAATAAATGAATACATAATATGCATAAATGAATGAATTCATTCATGCATTTATTTATAAATGAATCATTTATTTATAAATGAATGAATGAATACATTTCTTAGAAAGTCATGAAACCTTGTGTATGGGAAAAGAGTGACACAAAATGTAACTTTGCTTATTAAAAGTAAATTAGGGCAGGGTGTGGTGGCTCAAACCTGTAATCCTAGCACTTCGGGAAGCTGAGGTGGGAGGATCACCTGAAGTCAGGAGTTCAAGGCCAGCCTGGCCAACATGGCAAACCCCATCTCTACTAAAAATACAAGTATTAGCCTGGGATGGTAGCATTTGCCTGTTGTCCCAGCTACATGGGAGGCTGAGGCTGGAGAATTGCTCAAACCTAGGAGGCAGAGGTTGCAGTGAGCCGAGATCGTGGTACTGCACTCCAGCCTGGGCAACAGAGAAAGACTCCAACTCAAATAAAAAAAATAAAAAAAAATAAAAAAAAAAAAGAAGGAAATCAGAAATTTAGGTCTACAATATTCTACAGTAAAAAGACTATAAATCTATTGTAGAAATGTTCTTATTCATTAAACAGGTTATTTCAGGAAACACAATACCATTAATTTCTTTTGGAGAGTAGATATTTGTTAACATTCTAATATAAAGCATAATATTTCAATATCATAGAAGGGAAAAGCTATAATACAAGTGATTCTGAAAAGAAAGTTTCAACATTTTATACTTCTGGAGGTTATGTCATTTGAATAAAAATAAGTTTACAGGAGTGACAGTCAGAAGACTAGACTTAATTCTCAGGAGACTCAAGACAGCATAATTTAATTATAACAAGTTTTTTTTTTAAATGAGGTTTTTGTCCTTATTCATGGAAAACTAAAATTTTAATAACTTAAAATCTAATTTTAGGCATATCATTAGCAAAGTCCAATCCATTATTTCTGTTTTCTCATTGTGACTTCAGGGGAAAGTGAATTTCAGTTCTTTATTTTCAAAGACTTTTAAACTGACATAGTAAAAAGAAAATAAAATGTGAAGAAAAATTCCTTGGGTTTTCAATTTCTTTTTCTTTTTCCTTTTTTTTTTTTTTTTTTTTTTTTGAGATGGAGTCTTGCTCTGTCGCGAGGTTGTAGTGTAGTGACGCAATCTCGGCTCACTTTTGCTTCCTGGGTTCAAGTGATTCTTCTGCCTCAGCCTCCTGAGTAGCTGGGACCGCAGGCACGTGCCAAACGCCCAGCTAGTTTTTTTTTTTTTTTGTATTTTTAGTAGAGATGGGATTTCGCCGTGTTGACCAGGATGGTCTTGATCTCTTGACCTCATGATCTGCCGACCTCAGCCTCCCAAAGTGCTGGGATTACAGGCGTGAGCCACCACGCCCGGCCTGGGTTTTCAATTTCTAATTAAATTTGAAAAGTCAAACAGCAATGAAGTCATTCTTTAGGTGATGCAGAGAGGGTCACAACATACAGCCACACAGTACGATTCCAGGGGCACCATTTACACAGACAGCAATGGCAGCCTAGGAATCCATCATCCTGTAAGATCACGTCTCTGGATTTGGAAAATTGCTTGAGAGACTTGATTTTATTTATTCCCCAAAGGGAAAAATATCAAAAGGCAGAGTTTTCGGAAACTAACTATGTACTTCAGTCTCATGCTAACTATTGGATGCCTAGTTCTAGACAGTGGACTTCTTTTAAAAAGTCATTTTCTTACATTTAAACTTTTCTAAAAGGAGCTATAAATACATATTTCAAATTTTATGATACAGTAAATGTAAACACTTTCCTTTCTTTGTCCCAATTTGGGAATAATCGAAATTTGACAGTCATAGTAGGATGGCTCTCTCTTACCATAAATCAAAAGATGTATTATTTTACACAGAAGAGAACCCAATTAGGGTAATATGAAGAGAAAGTTTACATAGATCATAATCATGTAATTTATGTTATAATGTTTGCTTTCTGCTCATAAGTGGTAGAGTGAATCACCCTTGAATTTTAAAAACAGGGAAATTAGATGGGCTATGATTAGATTTTTCTATCTTTAATTTCTCCCTCTCAACTGTTTCCTTCTTGTTAGAAAGCTTCTTTTATTCCTGTATAACTGCTATTTCATTGAATACTTGTTTTTTTTTTTTTTTTTTTTTTTTTTTTAATTTTCCCCCTTTTCTTTCATAACCAAATTTGTATTAGGGATTATTAGGTCTGTGTCTAGAGTTTGTACCTTGCATGAAGATGCCCCACTGAAGGGGCAGGTGTCTGGCTGAAATTTAGTCCACACACTGCCCACAAAGTTGTGAAAGACAGTGTCTTCCCAGAGGAAAGGAAGGAGGGAAGCCCTTTCTTCATTAACCCCTGAACTTCGGGGCTACATCTGATCAAGATATGAAGGAATCACTTTTTCTAATTCATGCAGACCTCTTATCATCTAGCAGCAGCCCTGCTCTTAGTAAGAGTTTCAACTCACATTGCAAATATTTCTAATATATTAAATGGAGTGCTTATTGTCAAAGTTAATTGCAATATGGTGAGGTGTGGGTTAATAATAAGGAAATACAAAGCAAACTAAGTATGTACAAAGTTAAGAAAAAACAACAGAAGTCATATCAGCTGTTAGTATCTCTGATATACCAACCAGCAAATCAATACTGAGCCCTCTTTGAGATCATATTCCCAGTGGACCATAATATTAAATAATAGTAACCTAAAGGCTATGAGTTTTTAATAATGCTTACTAAATTTATTTTGTAAACTTACCTTTAGTTGGACAATATTTGAATTTTAAATTTTCTTATGTAGAATGATGTATGTCTTATAAGAATTTTTAAGTTGTAACTCTAGTGAAAATGTAATAATGCCTAATGAATTATAAAAGGAAATCAGCTTATTTAAATTTATCAGTAGAACTCAATAATATTATTTTTAATGCTTGAAAACCACCTAAGGTGAAAAAAATAAGGTTGAGTTTTCTTGTCTAAAACTTTTAATTATATAATTGTTATTTAAATGTAGAACATTTATATACAAATGCTAAAGAAAATGGAAACTATATCTCTTATAGTGTTTCATCAACAGCCTAGCTTGCTTCTGGCCAACCAAATAACAGATGACTACCAGAACAGTCTGTCCCTCAGCCTGAAGTAAATCGTGAAAAATAGAGTCTATCTACCTACAAAATTTAATCATTAATTGTTTGAATGCAGTAAAATGATAGTGATCTGTGCTGATTATATTATATTGATATGTAAACATTCAAGCTCCTACTCATTAGAAGACATAATCAGGTAGTCAGATGTTTTACCTGCACCTAGAGTCACCTTGACTATATTAACTACAAATGTAGGTACAAACACGGGTGCTGTGTTTGCCACTCAGACACCATGAGCAGCATTGTGTTTGTGACTCTCCAAAATGGTGAAAACTTACAGTTGTGACCCCAGCAAAGTATGTTTCCTCCATTTACACTGTAGTTATATCTAGAAAATTAGTGCACATTAAAACTCTGCAATATGCTTTGTATCTACATACAAATTTGAGTTTGTTTCTGGATTCAGATATTTGTAAACTGATTTTTCAGTTGCAGAAACCTACAGGCATTGGGTGGTGGGAAATTCTTTGTAGGGTAGGCCAGACATGCAGATTGCAAGATGTTCTAGCTGTTCTGATTTTCACCCTCTAAATGTCAACAGCCGCCACCCACTTCGTAATAACCCAGAAAACCATCACAGTACATTTAGAAAATATTCCCTTTGGTTCTGCCATGAGAACTTCTTCCTCAGAGGGAAGAGAAAAAAGCCCTCATTATTCCTCTTTCTTCTCATGGTTGTTTGTGATGTAGAGAGTAAATTGAGTGATGGGACTTAAGTGAAGATCTATTATCAACAAAATATCACTTGTTCCTACCAAGAACTGAAATCCAAGCATTTATTAACTACCCAAAAGAAATAATGGGGGATGCTGTCAGTCCTTCAGATTTTTCAACCTCAAGCCAAACAATTGAGGGAATGAACATTTTAATGGCTCTGTCTTAGTATCTACCTAATTATTTCATTGACCATAGATCTTCATGGCAACATCTGAGACTTTACTTGCCACAGACATTAGATGGCTCAGGACACATGTGGCAACAGTGTGATGAGGGAATATGGCAGAGGATGGCATCAGTGTGGATGAGTAAGAGGTGGAAGGAGGGCTTTGGGGAGGTTCTTAGAGATGTGTTTCAAAAGGAGTCAAAGAGGAGGTGTGGAAGAGACAGAGTTTGAATATGTCAAAAGCAGATCAGCCTAGTTTATCAAGGAATTAACCACTATTGTCCCTTTTCTTTTGCCAAATCCCTTCCTTGATATTTTCCCCCTTTTCATGCATGATGGAGAAAATCATGTCAATGTCTTGTCATTGAAGAGGAAGAAAACTCTGCCATCAATCCTGGGATTGTACAAAACCCTACTACTTTTTATCTAGTCTTGAAAACACAGGATGATATCTCATTTTCTTTTTTATAGGTCATCTGCTATAGTAAATTGTCTACAAGATGGAATTTTTGAAAATGGAGTTTTCTTCAGCAATAGAAAAGAGAAAATCTATTGAGTCATAGTCTGACACAAAGAAGCCAGTCAACCAAATGAAAGGGTGGAAGGGATACAGGTATGAAAGTGTTACATTTGATCAAGTGAGACTTCTGTAGCTGCAAAGATATTCCAACAGAGGGCTTTGACTGGGAGCTGGAGCTAACAAAAATTCTGGATACCTAAAATTTGTTATGAATTACATGTTAGTTTTGTACAAAGATAATGCAAAGAGGACGACATTTGTTAAACACCTCCCACGTTGTGTTATTCACTGTGCTATGTACTTTCCATGAACTCAAACAGGTTATTAATGTCCCAGTTATTTTACAAATGAGAAAACTGATGTTCATAGACATTAAAACACTTCTAATTCCACAAACTTCTTAAATAGAGTCCCTTAGTTGAATTTAGGTCTGTCTTACACACAGACATATTACATTTGTGCAAAAAAAAATCAATATTTTTAAAATAACTGACAGACTGAAGGAATGAGCACATTGGGAAAAAAAAAGAATGGCAACTCAACAGCCACAACAGCCACAAACAGAAATCTTGAAGAAAATTAATCGTAAACACAGAAGAAACTTTGAAGGTGGGCAGAGTTTTGTTTAAATTGAAGTTTAGTACATCTAATACAAACACATCTTCCATAATCTTTCTCATTGGTTTTTAGAAGCCCTTTTAAATTTGTGTCAACAGTCACTTAAAAATTATTCTAACATCAATAAGAAAAAATAGCAAAACACAGCAGTCTTAAATCACTTTGTGGTGGAGAAATAATTCCGCAGACCTGATTGGTCATTGCATCATTGCAATCATAATTAAATTAGCATATAAAAGTCTCTACTTAGGATATTTTTACTTTATAATGGTGTGAAAGCAATACTCATTCCATAGAAACTGTACTCCAAATTTTGAATTTTGAGCTCTTGCTGTGCTTGCGATCTGTGTTACCATAACTTCTCACATGCTGGGAGGAAGCAGTGGGTCAAAGCTCCCAGTCAGCCACACAATCATGAGGGTTAACAATCAATGCACTATGGTGGACCATGCTGTCAGATGATTTTGCCTCGTTTTAGGATAATGTCAGTGTTCTGAGCATGTTTAAGGTAGGTGAGACTAAGCTATTTTGTCCCGTAGGCTAGATGTATTCAATACATTTTCAACTTACTGTATTTTCAACTTACAGTGGGTATATAGGGACCCAACTGCAAATTGGGGAGCATATATTTGGTAAGTGTTTATGGTTACATCCCTAAGTACTCAGAATTAGTTTACATTGTGTTTGGGTTAAGAAAGCATAGAATATGTAAGTAATTTACAAATGCGTTTCTTAAAAGTTTTTTTAGTATGTCATTTTGATGAGGAGAGTTGTATTTATAAAGAAATTTCAACTACGTGAGCAACAGAGTTCCTCAAGATACCGACTAAATAAAATCTGCCTATATATGTACATGTACATGCATACAAATACATATGTTCTTAGAAAGACATTGAGAGTAGTAGATATGCTATAAACTGAACATGTTGATTAGTCAAACTGAAATGGACTCCAAGCTCTGAGTATCCAAAGCTTATATTCTTTCCTCATACTGAAATATCCCTAATACCCCTGAATGATATTGTCTGTATTGTTCCAACATGTAAGTTCATTTGATGATCATTGATCATTTACAAATTTAGTAGCAATATTGAAAGAGAATTAGGATGGCTACATAGTAAAAGATTAAGTTCTCAGTAATAACAACAAACGTATCTATGCCAAAAGTTAAGTAATTTAAAAAACTTGAGATAAAAGTCTGAATGTACTTAATAAATTTTTGGTGAACTATCAACCTTTCTGTATTCTTCAGCTCTTCCATGTCATTTTAAAACTCAATGCACAAAGTACATTATATTTTCCACAGATTAACATTTCTCACCTACTTCTTCATAGAATTTCCAGACAAAAATGCTAAAATAACAATGTGACATTTTTTTCATCAATTTATAGCTAAAGTTTCATAGTTTTAGAGCTTCATAATGTTTTCTCTTATAGGATGCTTTTTTTATATTATGTCACATGTCTGGCTTTAACCTCATGATATGCAAGGAATGTAGTTTGCAAAAACCAAATTTAACTGAAAAATATTTAAGCATAATTTGGAAAGAATAAAAAAAAACCCAAACCTCATTATAAATACATTTAAATGGTACTCATTGAGAAGTAACTAGATAACCTTTCAGTAAACTTCTAAATAATTATATATTAGGTATATATAATTCTTTTCTAAATGTTTACTTTTAAAATAAACACCTTTTGATTAAAAGGCTAATTTTAAATTATAATTTTATTTAAAGTGATTTAATTAAAATTGTAATAAATTGTTGCTTTAAAAAGAAATTAACCTTGGTCTTATCTCTTGATAAACTACTATAGTAGCTTATGGTACACAAAATCATCTATTTCATGGTACACAATTTATCTTTTTTTAATTGAAAATAACTCTTCCATGAGTGTTTTTATGCATATGCTTTTCTTTAAATAACATCATACATGCATTTTCTTCTTAGGCTTTCAATTATAATTTGTAAACAACATTAATTCAGTTTACTAATACAGTGTAATCAAGCAGCTCACATTCTTCTCTCAAGGCCTAAGTATTTCTTTGTGTTACAGAACATGCAAAAGAAAAAAAAAATGTCACAGACATTTCAAAAGAAGCAAATATTCCACTTTGCTTTTAAGAACAGATGAAACATTCCTATTTACATGTGGTAGATAAAATAAGTAGATATTTCAATAATATATTAACTTTTCCAAAGGCATATATTATGGCCCAAAACAACTTTTAAAATTACACTTTTAGAACAACTTCAACATCGAAAAATATTCACTCCATGGTTTACTTGTTAGACTTAAGAGAGCACAAAGTTTCAGAGCAAATCAAAATAGAAAATTCATATTGCAAACTGTGGAAGTATGTTATTTTTGTTTTTATGAGACTTGACAAGGGCTGCTCCTTAAAGGAGACCCCAAGAAAAGTTGGGAAATACTTTTCCCATGTTATTCCCATAGGTAAATAACTTAGTAGTTGATATTGATCACATGGGCTGTATCCAACATTCTCCCCCTTTCAAGGTTTAACAGTTTCTTTTTCCTACAGTAGTCACTCAGAAGTGCCATCACGAGAAAATAGCCATGCAGAGCATTTAAATCTGAAATCGCACATCTTGGTGCTAAAACATTCCATCTGTTCCTTTTGCTGGGAATTCACCACAAACAGTGACATTGCTATTTTGACACTATGAAGCAGGCCACAGACTAGTAAAGCAATGTACACCCAACAGTAGAAATCGAATTGCTGGATATTGAATGAGAGGGCTGGCTTAGAGCCTAAATGAGTGAGTCACTTATCTGCCACCACCTGCTTCCACATTTACAGATCTGGTGCATGGCGACATGATTCAAGTTCTTAGGGGTCCCACCTATTAAGGAACCAAACCAAACCACACCAGAATAACCAACAATCACACCCACTCTGATTTTCTGTAGAATCAAACCTCTTGGGAGAGCACAGCACGCACTTTCTACCACCCTTGGTGCCCCCACAAGCCACACTGGTTTTCCCTAAATGTTGAAATGCGTGTACTTAGAGCAGTCATGCTCTGCTGCCTCTTCTGCCCTGGCTTCCCCCCCCTCAACCAGCTCCTAACATTCGAAGTCTCTTGAAGATAACTTAAGATATAAAATATATCCATGGTAAAGATTTGAGGTCTCTTGTGAGTCCACTATCATAGAAAAGACTGATATCAGCTGCGAGGTGGCTCACGCCTGAAATCCCAGCACTTTGGGAGGTCAAGGCAGGAGAATCACGAGGTCAGATGTTCAAGACCAGCCTGGCCAACACAGTAAAAACCCATGTCTACTAAAAATACAAAAAATTAGCCAATCGTGGTGGCACATTCCTGTAATCCCAGGTACTCAGGAGGCTGAAGCAAGAGAATTGCCTGCACACAGGAGGTGGAGGTTGCAGTGAGCCGAGATTGCCACTGCACTCCAGCCTTGGTGACAGAGTGAGAAAACATCTTAAAAAAGCAAAGCAAAGCAAAGAAAGAAAAGAAAAGTTTCCTTGTTATCTTTTTTAAACTGAAAAATCACCCTATTGGCATAAATGCCACGTAATTTATGGAAGGATAACAAGACTGTTGGCAGCCATCTACCACATTACATGTGATTTCTGATAGGATACAATGTAAAAATCACACTCAGTTACCGTTAAGAAGGGCGTAGAGTACACTGATCAATCTGCTCAACTTCTTAGACTTTTTTTGATACATTGTTCATGTGTAGAAATGCTTTTTATCAATAGAAATAATAGATGTAAATAGGAAGTGATGAATAATTTTAGTAAATGAATGTGTGCGTTACAAACATGACATCACACAATATAACTTGGGAGTGTTTACATATCAGTAAGCTTAATATTTTCAATATTAGAATAGAAAGGGACATGCACACAGAGATTATCAAATATGAGGACAGAGTATTTGGGTAATTGAGATTAGCTTAATTTTGATGGAATTTTATATGTTTGAACAAAGACAGACAAACATTTTTTCTTTCTTTGTATTTTTCTTATTTCATTATAATTCCTGGCTTTATTTAAAGGTATATTTCTAATATAATATCAACTGCATTGCTATTTTCTTATTATACTGTGATTTAGCATCTGTTTAGAAAACTGTACGTCCTGGAAGAAGTTACCCCACTTTCTAAGATTCAGTTTTACTAAGCTGCATAATAATATTGCCAATCAGGAACATTAATTAGGCACTTATTATCGGTAAGGCAATTTGTTCAGCACCTCTCATGCGTAATATTATTTAAACTTCAGAAATAACCTGGAAACTCTATTCCGAATCTTCAGTTAGATATAAAATCAAGACTGAGGTTTATGAGAGTTGTTTCTCTATTCTGTTCTAAGACTCGAAAGTCTAGGAGACTAGAATCACAGAGTTGAGAGATAATCTAGTCTTATTCTCTCATATTATAACTACAAAATCTTAAATTTAGAGAGATTATATAAATTATCTGAGGCTACCCAACTAGTTAGTGGAGTAGCTACATCTTTGTAAATTTTTTTCCCTCTAATCATATCATAGAACTACATCAATTTTTATCTGTGGAAGAAGGACTGGCATTGACTTTATCCTAAGCTTTTCAGTCTCTATTTCCAGAAGTTACACAATTACAAAATTTGTGAAAATATATTTCATAGATACCTTACCAATCTCTGACAGAAGGTGATAAATAAAATCTCCTGCACCAGCTGAGGCTGGCAGCAAGCAGGGCACAGCCAGGGGTCTCATAGACAGGCCCAAGAGCTCTGCCCAAATCCCAGGACATAGAATGACAAAAATTTACTATGACTTATCAATAGGGCCTTAGTTTATGTCTCAGAATATAATTTTCCAGTGACCAACTTTCATCATCATTTTTATGATCCTATCATTTCTAATTCATGCCTTTATTATCTGTGCAGCAAAAGGTAATTGTTAATTTTGCCTAGACCTATGCAAGAAAATCGCAAAGCATTTATTACACATAAAGTTGCTTATCGTAAATTTCTGATAGGAAATATTTTCTATCTCCCTAGAAATTATAAAATACTCAGAGCAGAGACCCCGTGTCCAAACGTTTGGAATCTCCAGAGCCTACCACAGTCAAATGTTTTCTTTAATAATGCAAAGAATGTCTGTAAATCATTTCAGCCAAACCTCCAAAAGTTCTGAGCACTAATTTTTAAAAACTGAAGATAATGTCCACTGTTTGGTGTCCTAGCTTTCTAATTATTTGGATAGTCTCAAATTCAAAAATGAGAAACAAATGTCTAATTTCTGTCTACACTTTTCATGGCACTTCAGAAAACAAACTTTATATCATCTGCACATATGGCCGACAAGTTAGGGCAAAAACATTTATGTGTTTGGATATGTCGTACAGCCTCACAAACTCTCTAATTGGCAAATGCTACTTTTCAGAAACATTCATGAATAAGGTAATTGAATATCTATTACATTTTAAAATAATCTCTATTATGTAGACATTTTGCACTATTTTAATAATTTTATGTTTTATAATATTTGAATATACTTTTCTATTAGGTGATTTGTTAACTAGCATGTCTTTTGGTAGAATATAGCAATATTATATACTGTTACATACAATACGAAAACATAAAAATTCAATTAACATAGATTTTATATGCCATCCTTTCTTTAATTAAGTCTTTCATAATGTATTTGAATGATATTTTTATCTTACTTTTTGGCCATTTACATGAGTTATTAAGTGGATATTAGATAATACATCAATCTAATCTTTGCTAATTCTTCTAAACTGTAATTTCTAGCTTCCCAAATAAATTCTGAAACAGGTGTAAGAGGCAATTACAAATTATTTTGCAAGATTATTTACAGACTCTAGTATTATACCCATAGAAACTGTCTAATACTTAATGTATCTTAAAATAACAAAAAATAAAAATCTCTAAAATTGATTACCATTGTGTGCCTGTTTTTGTACATTCTGTATTTAATCCTACAGCAAGCCTTTGATGAGGTGCCTTTTTTTTGCTTTGCATATTAGAAAGCTGAGCCTCAAAAGTTTAGATAATTTGTCCAAGGTTACCCGGGAACAGAGCTAACAACCAAACCCCAGCTTTTCTGACCCAAATGCCTGTGTGCTGATAGTCACTGCAAGATACTTTCCCCGAAGAATATGTATACTATTTTCAAACATCACTATACTTTTATGTCAATACATTTCAGCAAGTAATTACTATAAAAATAATTTTCAGCAATGCTATAGAACATGAGATTTCAGTGATCTTTATTTTAGGAGCTTGCAGGATAGGATACCCATTCATAGGAAAGAACTATTTATTTCTGACATATATGGAGATTAGCTTTGACGATGGACACAACTTGCCACAGATAATGAAGGGAATTGGGCACCCCTGCCATAGAGAAGATACCTAAGATTTTAACCTTATCGATGATGGAACAATAAATAAATACATGCATACATTTATAAAACACATGATAGTATTCCAATCTTTGCTTACTTTGATGAAGTCAGCCTAATCAAATCTTACATTTTAAGCTGAATTAGATTTCAAATATTTTTGGTTTATATAATGAAAGACACCTACAAAAAAAAGGATGCCAAGTAGAAACAGATAGAATTTTTCAAAATCCTTTTAAGACTGGCTATACTTTAAAATGCAATTAAAAAGAACCTTAAACCTCCTCACAATTATCCTTCCCCAGGCTTAATCCTTGTGGTACATTCCATGTACAGCAATGCATATGCTTTTCATGCTAGATAGCCCAGCAGTCCCAATCCTTCTTAGCACCAGGAACTAGTTTTGTGGAAGACAATTTTTCCACCTATGGAGGGTGCGAATTAGGTGGGGATGAGGGGATGGTTTCTGGATGACTCAAGTGCATTACCTTTATTGCACATTTTATTTCTATTATTATTACATTGTAGTATACAATAAAATAATTATACAACTCATTACAGTGTTTATATTTATACACTAACAATTATACCACTGATCATAGTGTAGAGTAAGTGGGAGCCCTGAGTTTGTTTTCCTGCAACCAGACAAGCCCATCTGGGGTGACGGGACAGAATGACAGATCATTAGGCATTAGATTCTCATAAGGAGCACTCAACCTGCATCCCTAGCATGAGCAGCACCATAGAGTTTACGCTCTATGAGAATTTAACCCTGCCACTGATCTGACAGGAGGTGGAGCTCAGGTGGTAATGTTAGCCATGGGGAGCAGCTGTAAATACAGGTGAAGCTTCACTGCCCAAGCCACTGCTTACCTCTTGCTGTCCGACCCAGTTCCTAACAGAAACCCCCTGGGTTTCTGGGTCCCCCGTGTGGGTCCCTGAGATACACACTTTGGCAGACAGTCAAGCACATCGTCGAACATATAGCATAGCTTTCTTAATGCTTATGTTTAATAAAACTGGTAAAACATAAATTATTCTGTCCTTTTAAAGATAATAAATGCTTACTGGCTATATTTCTTTTCTTTTTTTCTTTTCATTTTTGTTGTTGTTGTTGTTGTCATTTGAGATGAAGTTTAGCATTGTCACCCAGGCTGGAGTGCAGTTGCACAATCTTGGCTCACTACAACCTCTGCCTCCCAGCTTCAAGTGATTCTCCTGCCTCAGTCTCCCAAGTAGCTGGGACTAGAGGCTCGCACCACCACGCCCAGTCAATTTTTTGCATTTTTAGTAAAGACTAAGTTTCACATGTTGGCCAGGCTGGTCTCCATCTCCTGACCTTGTGATCCACCTGCCTTGGTCTCCCAAAGTGCTGGGATTACAGGCCTGAGCCACCATGCCCGGCCCGACTGCCTGTGTCTCTAACTAGTGAAAATTTCTTTCCTATTTGATGATAGACAGCTAAGTGGGATCATGTACTCTTTCAAAATTTTCTTTTCAATACACGTTTAACAGAAGACTAATTCCAAACCCACTCAATATCTTCTTATCAGAATAACTTTCAAACTTGGCAAATGTTAGAATTAGGAAATTGTCCTTTTTTTTCTTGCAACAGTCTTTTCCTGCTGTTTGCGTGGCTTTTCCTTTAGGTTTTAGCTAAAATGTTATAATAGAAAGGGTTTGCTTAATCACTTAATCATTCACTGGACTAGCTGGAATAATTCAATAATTTTAATTTCTATTTTGTCATGCCTAGTCAATAAAAGATAACTTTAAGGTAAATTATTAAGATAAAATATTATAAAATGGACACTTAAAATAATTTTGAAATTAAGAAAGTACAAGTAGGCTGTGTGACTTCATAGAAGCAGAGAATTAAATGGCAATTTTTAAACTAAAATATTGAAAACTGAGTGTGTATGTGGAAGCTGATAAATGGATAATAAACAAAATGACTGGAAAATACTTTTAGTTCCAGGCCTAGGTGATTAATCTTTCCAAAACATGCTAATGCTCAATGCATATTTCTGAGTAGTCACTCTTCAGCCGTTTCTTAGGCAGTGGTTGACACACTACAACTCCAGGAAAGCAACCCTTGAGTAGCTAGCATGGTTCGCCTTTAGCTCCACCAGTTGAGGCTGTCATTTGAAAATCCATATGTGGAAACAAACACTGTATGAGAGAGCCTCTAAATACCATAATTATACACATGTAAATGAACAAATAACAGATCTAAACGCCTTTTTGATAAAAGGCCCTATTGATGCCAATTTGATAAAAGAAACAATGTCATTTTTACTTGCAATATTCTGAATTCTCTCTTTGAAAGTAGAAACATGACTCCAATTTTGCCAACAACACATTTTAAATTCCAAAAATTGTTATGTGGGGTGATTATACAGTCTTTGTAAAACTAAAATGCCTCAGATTATTAACATATATAATTACACATTTTCTCATAATATGCAGACTATTCAAATTGCAGTAATATTTTTCTAATATACTTTGGGCAAAAAGTAGATAATAAATTAACATTTTAAAATGTTTTATTTCACATTGAGCAAATAAATATACACTATCCTTTAAAATAACTGTAATTGTCCTATTACTTTTAAACAATAGTCCTCTGAAATACTTCTTTGTTTCATTTTTGGTTTTGA
Source organism: Saimiri boliviensis (assembly GCF_048565385.1). Taxonomy (NCBI): domain Eukaryota; kingdom Metazoa; phylum Chordata; class Mammalia; order Primates; family Cebidae; genus Saimiri; species Saimiri boliviensis. The sequence continues at coordinate 12,182,688 of NC_133458.1, forward strand.
CTCATACAGACATGTCTGTTTTAAGGCACTTTTTTTTTTTTCTGTAATACCAGGATTACTTACAGATACACTTTGTTGCAACTAATACTATATTACAATCATAGTACTTCTTAGTACAATGTTTTTAGCTATAAAAACACAACAAAGAAATGTATATTTGTTCCTATAACCTAGCTATATGCACTTTAAGGAACAATCAGAACTAACCCAGTTCAATTCAATTTCCAATTGTATTTATGTAACACTGGTTGTGTACCTAGAAATGTTTGAGTAATCCAGAGAATATAAGTAAATATAAATCACAGTGTTTTACCTTAAGGAATATGTTTGTCTTCAAGATTATTTGTTAGCTATCTGTAAAAGCAGTAGAAACTAAGTACTAAATTATATTTAATTAGATTCTGCACTATCTGTCTTCAAGTATTTTATGGAAGTAGAATATTGGGTAAATATTAAGCTTTTATTACCTGAGAAGCCCAACTAGAACTACTGGCTGGAATTTATAAGAATGTAAATCTTGCATCAATGTAAGGGAAGAACTTGACAAAAGTAGGAACTGTAAAAAATGGAACCTGTGAGCTTTAAAATGTTTGAACATCCTTATGCTTTGAATATTCAAGCAGAGAGTTGACTAATTTTATGTAATGATATAATACAACCAGTACAGAGCCTAGAATGATGGAAGATGTTTACTAAAGTCTAGTTCCTTTAATACAACCATTCCCTAATATCTATCAACCTAAGGGAAAAAGTGGAGGCTATGCTCATGCAAACTATGGACTAATAGAAAACAGAGTAACCTGTTTTTAGTAGGCATCACTGCAGGGATCATTGTGAAGAATATAAAATTTGAAACAGGCTTAGCTAGACTGGAAGACTTTGAAATGGTTGAGAATTGTATACTAAGTTGCCAATGTAAGCATGAAGAGATTTGAAAATAAAAACAAACAGAAGTACCTATACTTACAAAACCATATTTTTTCATATTAAAAATGGAAATTAAATTCACTGACATTTCATAATAACTTCAACAATATGAACTCATCTGCTGGATTATTACACATTAAATATATATATAATTACCAAGTTTTTCGGAAGCAAGGGCTATAATTTACAAGATTTCTTGGCATCTTAAGTACTCTAGGTAAAGTACTTGTTAGATTCAATAATTATTTTTTGACACATGTCTTTAATTTGCATGAAGATAACAAATAATTCTTAAGACAATATCTTCTGGAAAGGACAGTCAAGCTTGGGTTTAAAGGCATGTGACCAGCCATGTGGCTTAAGGAAAGTACAGAAAATGTTTTCAAATAAAATCCTGTAGAAAAAGAGTGGCAGAAGTTGTAAGCTTTCATAGCATGGTTTCAAATTTCCCTTATGACAGATACACATTTATTTATAAAATGAGGAAAATATTTGTGTTTTATTCTTTAAGAATTTATTTCTTGCCTTCCTTCTGCTGTCAACACTTTGGCTATCTCTCACTCTAATATCAGATAATTGAAGGTGGTTTTCATTATTTGGCATTACTCTGTTCCCTATAAGTCCAGAAACCAAAGAATGTGCCTACTGTGTCTTAGTATTTCACCTGTGATTAGACCAAATTGCCACAGGGAGGTGGTGCTATGTCAACCTGCTCCAAGATTCTGAGGCTTGGACCAAAAATGAGTTTCCTCTAAATCAGCATAGATAAAACAGGAAAAGCTAAAGGAGGAAACACAATATAAGAAGGCATAAGAGAAAAACGATTCAAAACAACAGGTTGCATTCGAGAAACTGCCAAGATCTCAGTGTGGTTGGTTAGATTATCGGGTGCAAATGTTGGGTTAGGAGGAGACTAAATTTAAGGGATAGGGAAGAACTAGAGAAAATGCAGTACTATAACAAGATTTGTGTTTTGGGCAAGTACTTCTGGCGTATATATAGATGATAAGCTAGAGGGGTAAAGATTAGAATCAGGGAGACATGCCAGGAGGCTACTAAATTAATGCTGGAGGGAAATGCTGAAAATCTTAACTTTAGAAGCTGTGATAGGAATGGAGAGCAGGGGTTGGGTACAAGAAATATTTAAGCATTAAGACTGGCTAATATTTTAAAGACATATTTTTCCCACTGCCCTGAAAGCAAAGAAAAAGACAAAAAAAGTTATTTTCTCAACGGCACTCTCAAAAATAGCTTTATAGATTAGAAATTATATGAAATGAATACTCAAAACTATGCTTATAGATTAAGCAATTATCATCTTTTAACTTTAGCAATAGCAATCATATTTACAGATTTAGATATAGACAGCAACATGTCCTGAGAACTGATATAAAAACAGCTTTTATTTATACCTGACAAATGATTTTAAGAAATATGTTTACACAGCTTTAAATAAATGTTTTCACAACATGACTATTACGTGTATTCCAATAGTACTCAAATGATAGAACTACATTGTAAAAGTGCCTTTTCTGAAGCAGAATAACATAAATGGCATGTTATATATTATGATTTAATGTGTTACCATTGAAAGAGCTATATTCCTCTATTTCAAATATATTTCTTTATTGTGTACCAATGTAGTTTTTAAGTCTCCAGAACATATAACAATGTGATCAAGGAATAAATAAACAATACGGTAGAAACAGTAGGCCAATGTTTTTTTTCCCTTATATACAAGCAATCACACCTTAAAATGTTGCCTAGATGCAAGCTGAAACTCAGTAGTTAGAGAACTTGAACACAGAGAGACCACTTCACTCTCAGGCAGATGTGCCATGGTGAAGAGCACAGGATCTTGGAATAGGCTAAGCTGGTGGCCCAGGTAAATTGCTTCTCCATGTGTCTCTGATATTTTCATTTGCAAACTGAAGCATTGTTGTAAGAAATAAATGACCTAGTATACATAAAGAGTAGTGCTTGACTGGAAAGGCTGGGAAGAAAGAATTAATAAAAAGTCAACACAATAAATACTGGCTATTTACACAAAAAAAATACAAGCAGAACATTTTATAAGCATAATATGTACTGCTGCCTGGAGTTCTAGAAAAGGGCATTCATTGATTGATGCTGAAAATGTAAATTGTTGCAAAATTTGTGGAACTCAATCAGGAAATGTTTATTAACCCAAAACTATATATCCTCTTTGATCAAGCATCCCTGTCTTTGGAATCAATTCTACAAAAATAAATGCCTCAGTACCTACAATATTTGAATAAGGTTGTTTTTGCTTGTATTCCTAATGGTAGAAGCAACATAAATACACAATCATGGGACATTTTTATCTCTGACACAGTACTATTGTTGTCAACTTACACAATAAAATAGTTATTCTTAGTTTCCATACTGCGGACATACAAAAAACAGAATTAACTATGCTAGCATTGGCTTTTAACTAATCATAACTTAATAACTTAAATACTTACGTTAAGGCATTTAAATAAAACACATATGCTACAGAAGTGCGTGAGGCATGATGACATTTCATTTCTGGAAATTTCATTACTGCCATTAATAATCTCTTCTACTCTAATTTAAGCATATGTTTTAACATAATCTGTAGGTATGAGGACATTAACCAAGTGATTTAAATGAGAAGTGTGTTTTATTAGTTGAAAAGCTGCTGGTGGTAACACTATATATAATTTGAGTAAAAAAAATAAACTTTTCTTTTAAATACTAAATCTGATGGGATTATATGTGGTTGTCTGACACATTGTGTGGAGAAAGATTCAATGGCCATATTCAGATCCACTGAGAAAAAATATTATGATGAATTGGTAACATTAGTGTTGATGGTGGCATCGAACCCATTGTTTTTTTTTTATAATTTTTTTTATTGCATTTTAGGTTTTGGGGTACATGTGAAGAACATGCAAGATTGTTGCATAGGTACACACATGGCAGTGTGGTTTTCTGCCTTCCGTCCCCTCGCTTGTGTCTGTCATTTCTCCCCATGCTATCTCTTCCCACCTCCCCACCCCCCCCGTCCCTCCCCCATTTTCCCCCAATGGACCCCAGTGTGTAGTGCTCCCCCCCTGTGTCCATGTGTTCTCATTGTTCAACATCAGCCTATGAGTGAGAAGATGCGGTGTTTGATTTTTTGCTCTTGTGTCAGTTTGCTGAGAATTATTGTTTTATTGTTGCTTTGAATACATAGAAAAAAATCACCTGAATCTTGTGTTCTTCAGTTGGTTGGCATTAAAAGCATTAAGCTAGTATATTCATTGAATAACCTAAAAACCTGACATTCATATTTTATTTTCCACATATATTTTTATTTGAACCAAAATGTTTCAAATACACTACATAAAAATTTACATTTCAAGTTAGAATTTATTAGCAATTAAGTAATTTGATGCATCATAGGCTGTTAACATGTAATTAATAAAATTTAAAAATAAGACCAATGAAATATGCTATCAATTCACCTTGTAACATAATTAGGTTGAAATTTATTCATATAGTTCTGTTTATGAATTTTTGCCCAATGTTTGAAAAGGATATATATATATATACACATATATATGTAGAAAGTCTATACTTATAATACTACTTAATAACTTCGTTTCTATTAAGAGGTGACTGCTTAGAAAAATGAGTTAACAGTGATAAAATTTAATCTATATGTGTTTATGTGCTTTCTGTTAGTTCAAAACAACTACTTGAGCCTATGATATACAAGTGACAGTGAAAACCTGTAGTTTCTCTCTCTCTCTTTTTTTTTTACTTTAAGTTCTGGGTTACATGTGCAGTGCAGGTTTGTTACATAGATAAACATGTGCCATGGTGGTTTGCTGCACCTATCTAGCTTTTAAGCCCATGTACATTAGGTATTTGTCCTAATGCTCTCCCTTCCCTTTCTCCCCACCCCTGCACAGGCCCAGGTGTGTGATGCTCCTCTCCCTGTGTCCACGTGTTCTCATTGTTCAACTCCCACTTATGAGTGAGAACATGCAGTGTTTGGTTTTCTGTTCCTCTGTTAGTTTGCTGAGAATGATGCTTTCCAGCTTCATCCGTGTCCCTACAAAGGACATGAACTCCTTTTTTATGGCTGCATAGTGTTCCATGGCATATATGTGCCACATTTTCTTTATCCAGTCTATCACTGATGGGTATTTGGGTTGGTTTCAAGCCTTTGCTATTAAAAATAGAAGCACTTTTAATTTTAAGAGAATTTTCTTAGAGGTATTATTTTATTTGGCATATCATGGTATTTCACCACTTAATAGACTGTTTTTTTAAACAACACATAGTGTACTTATTTTTTTTTCATGTATTCCTTTCAAATAATACTATAATTGAATAGCATAGATAAAATTATAACAGTAAATAAAAATTAGGAGTCCAGGCAAGATTTTTTTTAACATACTATTTTTTAAACATACTATTAACATACTATTTCAATAATATCTAATGTATAGAGGTGAGCAAATCCTTGCTGAATTTAATTAAACTTTATATAACTTAATTCCATCTTAGATATCCCACATGACACAGCTTTAGTGACTATGACAGTGTGTTTGCAGGTCACACCTCTATTGCCTGCCATTTCCTATGATTTACATTCCCAGATCACCATCCCAGTGCAGACAAAGAAGGGTGTGAACGTACTAGAAAAGCTAAGGAAAAACTTATTTGTGTTTGGGGAATTTTTCCCTGGTAAAAGTATTCTCAGGATCTAATTTAACCTCTTTCCTAAACATAAAAACATTAAAGCATATATCACTATTTATGTTTATGAGAGTATCTCAAGCAAATCTAAATCATAAGGAAAACATAGAATATAGCCCCCAGGAGCTCCTCTGGATTTTTTCAACATTTTTACAGTATACCAAAAATATGTTATCTTCAGCAAGCAAGTTCAGAGCCAACAACCACATCTTTATATCTAGATTTCCTACTATCAGGGGAGGTTTCAAAATCTGCAGTATCATAAAAAATCAGTTACTCCAAGCTGTTATTGTGAATAGTCTACCTCCAAAGTGAACTAAAGAAGAGTTTAAACAAGATATTTTTCAAAACTTTCAATTGAGGAAAGAATCAACTTTGTTTTCTAAGTGCAAATGCTTTTTCTGAAAGAATAATTATCAACACATTTAACCTCCATGATTTTACAGAAGGAACATGAAGTAACAACCAAGTAAAGGCATGTGTAATAGTTACATGCACAAGATAGAATTGTTTGTGTACTGGCTAAATTCTGTAAACAGTCTGTATTTTAAATGTCAATGTTATCTACCACAGATGAAGAAATGGTATTTAAGCATCACTCTAAAATAATACCACTAATAGCACTAGGTAGGAATATGAATGAATGAATGGGAGGGTTTGGAAGTCCTAACCAGAATAATGCCAAATCTTCAACTAAATATCAAATAGAAAAAACAAGTCTTATTCTTTACTGGTTTCTAAACTGTGCAGAAATTATTTCACGTTCATTTAGTTTAATATCAACCTTTTTGGTGGCAATATCAATATATTTGTAGTTTTAGTGAATACAGTAAATGTCAGCCCCTTCTCTGCCTGAGTTCTAGGTTAGAAAATAACTCACAGAGAGCAAATAACATTCTTTATATAAGTATTGCTGATCCAAAAGAATAAGGCTTAAATGTGTGATAACAGTGGGATTCATTAACCTTATTTCTCAAATTAAAGTCACAAGCCATAGGAAAAACTGAACATTATAAGGTTCTTCATGCTATCACTATTAGTGCTGAGGCAAAGACTACTCATGTATCATTCAGCAGAATCTATTCTTTGTGCAGGCAGCCTGGAAAAAAAAAAAAAAAAAAAAAAGGAGGGGCTGAGCTAAGCATATCTAAGTCATTTTCCCATAGTCACCAAGCAGATAAGTAATTCTACTCAACATGGGAAAGAATGAATGAACTGTAGACATAGACTCTAAGAGTGTCATAGGTGGACTTTTCTTCCCATCAAAGGAACTGTTAGTATGAAGAAAGAGGTAGTAGCATCTCCACATTCCAACATCCTTATCTGGTCAGAACTAAAACTCACAGGTTCTATAGAGCCCAGGAGATGGGAAAATCCAGTGTTTTAATGAATCACTCTGTTACAAGTATTCTTCTCAAGGCTTTCATTTGAAAATTAACATCTCTATACAGACGATTGTATGATTATTCTTACTTATTAAAATGGCAGAAATAAGCATATAATTTATATCAGCAGCCCAATATTGAATGGTTGTAGAAATATACCTTATGTATCTGATAACTGTTTATCTTAAAATATGTATCTCTCTCGAAACTGATAACAACCAATTTCAGATACTGGTAGAGATATAAATATAAAATTTATTTTATTTTACGCAACGCTGATTTTGAGGCTTAAAATTACTGTATGCCCTGTTTTATAACTTTGCAGGTAGTAAAAAATGATAAAGTAAAGCACTTCTCAGATCATGACTAGATATGGGAAAATCTTTAAAGTACATATTTTATTTCTTCATCCCACTGACATCAATCACTACACAGACAACTTGCACAAGTTGGATCTCCATATGTTTAATATTTTAAAGAAAACACATTTGAATTAAGATTGTCTGAGCCTAGATTCTCTCCTAATTCTGTATACCATTTACAACAAATACAAAAAACTACTTCTTAAAAAGAGAAGAACAAGTGTAGACATGTCACATTTCTTTTCTTTCAATCATAAAAAAGAATCACAAGACAAGAAGCTTTATGTAAACTTTAAGAGATTTGATTAAGTTTTTGTCTAGAAGAATTTACTAATTGGGAAAAATGAATCAAATTTCAGAGAATTTATAGAACTTGAAAGATTTTGCCACTTAAAATAGAAAAAAAAAATGCATATGGTCATGCATTACCTAACAATAGGGATATGTGTTGAGAAATGTACCCCCAGGCAATTTTGCCCTTGTGCTGACATTACAGAGTACACACTCACAAACCTAGATGGTATTGCCTTCTTCACACATAGTATAGACTGTATCTTCTGGGCTACAAACCTGTAAAGAATGTTACCATACTGAATACTACAGGCAATTATAACACAATGCGTATTTGTGTATCTAATCATATCTAAACACAGTACAAATATAATAGTACTGTGTAAAAAGATACAGTACATATATAATATACAAAATGAAAGAGCGCACATCTATATATGACAGCTCCATTATAATTTTACGGAACCACCATCATACATATGGTCCATCATTGACTGAAATGTCATTATGGGGCACATAACTGTTTTAGAAACGTAAGATTTAAAGTATGACGTGCACCAAAGAACTTTGGTATGATCTAAAATGATATGTTGTAGGTTTATAACCACATAAAGGTTAATAAGACCTAAATTAAATTTGTGGATTAATTTTTTTTTTTTACCCAATTTTGCCATACATTTATGGTAAAGAGTAAAAGTTGAACAATAATTCTTATTTCAAGAATATACATGCCTACAATGAAATAAGGGTTATGTATTTCTTTCCAATGAGTTAATAATAATATTATTAATTTGCATTAAGTAAACAATGTACTATACTTATCAACCAATGAATTTTGCTTGCCTAAAACTCCTTTCAAATTTAAATTGTTTTTATTAAGACAAATTCATTACTATATTCAAGGTCTCTATAAACTAATAATATTTGCTTTTATATCAATTTACATATTTTACACTTATACCATTTTCTGGGAAATACATGAATTGAAGAAGAGAAAATAGATTAATAGAGTATTGCTTAATACTGTTGCACTAGATACTTGGAGATCTCTCTATAAATTTGTAAATAACTTAAATTCCTTGAATGATGTGTTAGCAAATATATAAATCTACCAATTTTTACTTATAATATTTAGTATATAGTATATTAAATATGTATCTATATATTTTATAACATGAATTCAAATGTTTTTATAATATATATATGCATATATATATTTATACACACATGTATTAATGTGTGTGTATATACACATGTATAAAATCATATTTGTTAGAGAATATTTGAATCCACTCAACGTGCATTTCCCAAATGTGATGGTCAATGAAATTATAGGTTAATAGTTCTATAAATGATATAAATTGACCTTTATGGGAGATCATTTATTTAGTTAAAAATTCAGTTAACTTTAAAAAGTGAATTTATTAAATGCTAGCTCAAACTCCTCCTCATTTAGAACAGCACTGTCAGGGTCTTTCTAGTATGCTCAAATAAATGCAACTCCCTAAGAGTAAAAGGTTCTCTTTAAACTTCCCATGTGTGTCTCGTGTGTCTACATTTACAGGAAGGGAAGATATACAATTCATCCCATCAGCTCACCAGTAGTTCGTTTTCACTATGTACAAAGAAATTGGATTATATTTTTATATAACCAATAGAGATGAGCTTTGTTTTAAAGTTTATTCTAGTCTTGTACAAAACATAGAATTAACAGTTTTTATATGTGTGTTGACAGAGAAAAAGAAGCTATAAGCAAATACATATTTGAAATGGAATTGTTGTGAAATAAAGTATTAACAGTATCTTCTATAATGTCCCTCATATTAAAAAGGTATTTAGGAACAGAAAGTTTTAGCATACTCATCACATTTTAAAAATGTGTATCAAAGAAAAATGAAAGTTTTAGATTTTCATGCTACTTTTTGTCTTGTGATGACCTCTCCTGGTTGAGTTGCTCATTATCTTAGATTCATGTAGTTCCATCTTTTTCTCCTTTGAATGTTTTTAGTATTAAGAATATAATTATCATACTCTCCTTCAGAGCTATATATAATCTAAGTAAAAATGTTCATTAATGTAAATTACAATTGATATTTAAAGTACTGAATCCATGAAGCTCATTCTAATCAATAAAGTTCTGTATCATTTTTATTATTTAATTCGTTTCCAGGATATAGGGCAACTTTGCATTTTGGTCACACAGCTTAAATTCAAATGAAATAAAAAGCCACCTTAATTAAACCATTATACATTTTTCAAAATAGAGAAAAACCAAATTAATAAATATATCTTAATAAACGTAACTATTAACCATCTTTAAAGTAATTGTTTCTATGTTCTCTATCCTCAAATTCTAACTAAATAGTTAAAAACAGATAATATTTCTGAAATAACAACTTTTTCTATCTTAAAATGCATTAACCCAATGGCTGCCAGTGTTCATTTGCTACACATGGCAAACGTTTCAGACCAATTAATCATAATTAAAGTATATAAAAGGATGAAATACAGAACCCAGGAAAAACCCTGGATAGGAGGACCTTCAACCAGTGAATATAAGAAATTTAACATATAAGGAGTTTATTTTCCAAGAAAAGTGGCAGCAAATTCTACTTAACCAGACCTTGAAAAGGAAATAGAAATTTCATCAAACTAGTTTCCCAATGATAGAGTTGTATATTTGCGCAAATATCAACAGCAAGCATTATATCTCCACAATTTCTGTTTAAGTTTATAAAATTGACATAAATATATACACTAACTTTTTGTGGTTTAACTTTTTATAAAAAATGCTATATAAATGTTTTCAAGTTCATTACAAACCTAGATTGCCACTTATTTTATCTCCTTATCCTTAAACATTGTGAGAAAAGAAAAGCTAATACTGCACTTAGAAAGATACATGAAAACAATAATACTGGTTCATCATATGATACCATTATATAGTAGATTCCTTATCACAACTTATAAAGTCCTTTTTCAATGCTATTCCTACTGATATTTGACACTAGGATAATAACATTATTAACATGTAAACAAAAATGCATTAATACATCCACAAATCTTATAAACAAAGAGAAGACTACTTCACATATGAGGAATTTTGGAAAACGTTAAACTTTTCCTTTCCTAAATGGACAAAAAAAAAAAAAAAAACAAAAACAAAACACATTTCTTTTTACACTCTGATAATTCTTAGACTCCATGATAATTCTTTACACTCCACGATAATTCTTTATCAACTTACTTATTCTCAGAAACAAATATGCGCTTATGAATATTACCCTAAGATTCCTATAGGCAGTCTTTCTAGTGTTTAACTCTTTCCGAACCAAAGGAACAATCATGCATTTCCTCTCTACGTACAGGGTAAGCACTCCTAAAGGAATGCAGAAAATGGGCCAGAATCTTCCATTTCTTTCTAAGCCTCATGAAAACATGGGCAATCTTAACACACACACACACACACACACACACACACACACACACACACGATTAAAATGCAGAGATATACATACTGAATAGAATTATTTTCCTGCAAACTCTATTAAGAATCTCCTCATTGCTACATTAACGACGCTTTGCACTGACTGTCCCAAGTCCCATGCTGCATCAGTCATATCCATGATATCAAAATATCAAGGAATTAAAGCAATTTCAGTTACGAGATTACATTCACTGCCTTCCATTTTAACAAGCAAGTACTAAAGGGGCATTAACTTTTTAAGGGGACTGGAGCGGTTAAAGAGACTCTGTAGGTACCCAAAGTGTTTAAAATATGCTCCTCTTGTTAACCTCAACTCCGTGATCATTAAGCTATATCAATAAATAAACATAAGAAACTTGGTTTTGCCATGGTCTTCACTTTTCATTCACTGACCTACCTAAGCAAAATGCAATTAACTCTCTGCACAAACAACTCCTAAGAAACTGCCATCTACACCAATCTCTCTAACCAAGCTGTTGCCAGCCGATCACCAAGACCAGGAACAACTTTCCAGAAACAACACCCGCGTCACAACCCGTCTCTTCCAAATCAGAAACACTGGGTTTTGAGTTTGTCCACTGCAGTGGCTCCAAGTGTGTGACAGCGGAGACACACACACATCAGGGTGCGAGCCCTGCCAAGGCACTTCGGAGTTGATACCCTGGTGCCAAACATCAGTGCCGCACTGAAACTGCTCCAGCGCAGAGCGAGGACAGGGCTACTTACGGGACGTGGAGGGAGCCGTCCAGGCACTGCAGAGGCAGCTGCTGACAATCCACAGCAGGAGCGCTGCCCCGCAGCCGGTGCGCGGAGCCGCCAGCATCCTTCGCCTCCCGGCCGGCGGCGCTCCTCAAGCTCGCTGCGGAGATGCAGTCCGTCTCTCCGTAGGGTTCTGGAAGGGAGATGGGCTGTCCTCAAATACGCGAGGAAGCCAAGCCCCTCCCGCTTCCTCCTCTCCCCTCACCCCCCCTCCAGGCTCCAGTTCTGGGCTTGGAGCGGCAGAGGAGTCTCAGCCTTCGTTCTCCCTCCGTGCGGGTCTTGCCTCTTGCTGTGTGCCAGTGCAATGCCGGGGGAGGAAATTCAAACCAGGAAGGCAAAGGAGGGGGGAGCGAGGAGGGGACGGACACCCACCCCTCCCTCTCCTTCTCGGAAAAAAAAAAAAAAAAAAAAAAAAAAAAAAAAAAATCAGCACAGGACGGGGGAGGGGACACTCAGAAGAGCGGAGGCTGCAGAAGAGGAAGGCAGAGCGGCGGGGACGCGGGTGCTGCTGCTGCCGCTGCGGGCGAGCGCTCCCTCCGCCGCCGGGCAGCGTGACTCGGGGGCTTTCCAGTCGCCCGCCAGCTCACATGGAGAGCTTGTGTATGCGGGGAGCGCGCCGCGCACCCGGGGCGCACGCACGGCCTCAGCGCTGCGCGGCGCGGGGAAGCGTCTCCCGGGCGGCGGAGCTGCGAGCCCGGGCGGCGAGCGAGGCGGAGGGAAGCCTTCCCTTCTCTTCCCTTCTCGTTCCCCTCCTCGGCTCCTCCTCCGCCTCCGCCTCCGCCTCCTCTTCCTCCTCCTTACCGTACCCCTCTGGCTGTCAAAACCCTCTTGCCCTGCCCTGGCCTCGTTTGAAAGCGAAAGGGAGACTGAGCCGACCCGCCGGAGTCCATCAGCCGGGGCGGGGGCGGAGGAAGGAGACGCGCGCCTCTCCCGGGGCGGGAGGTGGTGCTGTCCGCGGTGCTGAAGTTGGGGATTTGCCGTGTAATCCTAGAACCCTGCTCCGAACCTGGCTGCCCCCCACCCGGCTGCGAGGAGGAGAACACCCTCGCTCGGATGCCTTCTCTTCTCCTTCTCTCCTCCCCTTCAGATAGAGATGGTACAGGCTCCCGGAGCTCCGGCCCCCCGGGAACCACAATCAGGCGTCCGACAGGCAGGTCTTCCGAGTGGTCCTAACACCAAGTGACGGTGCTAAACATCCCGACTGACTGGAGCAGCGAGGCAGGACTGCAGATGCTGTTAATGCACACGTTTCCGATATGTAATTAATTCATATTCATACATATGCACATGTACACCAAACACACGCTGCTGCCAGGAGAAACTACATTCAGGTAAACACGCACATAAACACAAACACAAAACCGAAATACATAAGCAGGCATAAGGGTAACTACTTCAGGATACCTGAGGCATTGCAAGCACTAAGAATTAAGAATGTTTAGAGAAACCTAGATTTTCTTTTCACATTTAGGTAATTTTAATAATTATCAAGCCCTTCTTCCCAGCTCACAACTCTTCAAATCCCCCATATGGTTTTCTTCTTCTATCTAGTCTACTTAAAGTATTTGAATTCTTGTGTCTCTGCAGACTCAAGCCTTCCAGTGACTTTATGGACACAGTTAAAAATGATTGGTCATCTAAATAGCTAATGATGTTTGTGGAGGACTAAGTAGGAGTAACCATGTCTTTCAGTGTTATGCAATGAATAAGCATTTGCCTTTAAAGATAAACAGAAAATTTATGGAGACTTGCCTACTCCTGGAATAGACTGAGTTTTCAACGTTATTGTTTGATCTTGAAAAGGTCTACTGTAAATTGTACTGTGTATTCACTGCATAATTAGTGTGGTGTTAGGGGGCCTGATTCAGCATTTTTTATTTGATTTTGTTTCTTACTGATTTAAAAGGATGCTTTGTCCTAGTAAGAACTGCAGATTGGGTACAATATGGAAAATGAAGAAACACACAGATGACTAACAAGAGAAAAACTGCCTCCTCATTCTGTAAAATACTCCTGTAAAATAATACAGCAAACGCATTCTTATGGATTATAAAATGCCCCTCTACTATTTGAATTACCACAGACTGTCAAAAGTCAATGACCACTTGCCAAAACACTTCAGTAAAGAACTGCCATCAGCCATTTCTAAGAGCTCAAAGAAAAAAGTCATAGAGTAAAATACTGTCAGAAAGCATAACTTTCCAGAAGTCTATTATTTAACTATGCCTATCCATTTAAACTATTACACTTAACTCCACAAACATAGTGTTAAAGTATTTTCAATAGAAGAAAAAAGGCAAAGATTGAATGTATTACCATTTCAGTAACTCGATGAATTATATACTATGGGTATCTCCAGTAGATCTGAAACAATTCTATTTCCCAGAGTACTGAACTAAATGACATGCAATAGACATCTATTTAATTATTTTGTAAAAGAAAATGATATACCCAAGGGCGTATTCATCTCCAAAAAGCATTCGGATGAGTTTGTGGTCATTTCACCTAATGAGAAACAACAAAACTCAGTTTAATGACACAGGTAAATACCTGCACCACCTCTGTGCCATATAAGATAGTCTTATTTCATGCCAGTATGAGCTAAGAGCCTGCTTTCATCTGTTTTCAATGTACTTTCTCAAGTTTGAAAGTTATGTCATATTATTTGTAATATAACTACATTTGCCTTCAATTCGTGTTAATTATATATGGACATCTGGAACTCAAATACTTAAAGTCATAAGACTTTAACTGTTCCCAGATCAGAGATTTCCTAGAGTATGATGCTATGTTCTTCCTATCCAACTCCATTAGAGTTTATATTTTCACCATTATTACAATTAGAAATTAGAATTAAACCTCTTCTTCCTTCAGTTATCACTGTGACTTTTGGTGAGAAGGTAGGAATTAGTAAGCTTATTTGTTGTGATCAAACTACATGGTCCAGTAAAACTTATAATCCAATGAAAGAACTTACAACAGTACAACCAGACGTCTATTAGATATGCTAAGCATGGCATTTCTTGTTTGTCAGAGTGAATTTGTTATTGATATTTATATACATTGGTGTTTGCAAATAATTGAAGACAGCTTATAATTATTTGAACATATGTCCCTTTAGTTGGAAGTAAGGTCAATTAAAGCTTGAAAGTAGTAAAACTAAGTGGACCAAAGGTAGACACACACCCACTCACACACCCTTCTTACCCCTCACCTAACCACAACACACAAGCATGACCAGAAAACAAAGTAGGCAAGTTGCATTATTTTGTAAGTGGAGCAATGGAAAATAAGAAAGGATGGACATTTCCTCTTTCTGGATGTCTGCTGACATCCTCTTTACTTCAACAGAAATTTAAAAATGTTAACTTGATCCCATAATTGGTAATGAGTAGTGGCTTCATTAGCAGTATATACATTTTTCATTTGCATCCCCAATATTGGTTGAGTATCTACTCTCATTGGATTTGGCATTATGCTACATAGAGATTAGCCTATGACCCAGGCAGATATTATATTGGTGATGAGTGGTTGAATAAAGGGACTAAAATAAGTTCATATCATCTTTATACTAACATTGATTCAAGTAAATGTTGACTGGCTATTTTTCCAGTATCTTAATACATTCTTAAAATGAATATCCTCAACAAATACAAAAAAGTTGTTATCACAATCATCATTATAATTGCAGAGTTCTGTAAATAATCTGCCACAAGGTAAATTGTCTCAAAAGTCTGCCTAAATTTTGGAACTGAAGAGAAAAAAGGAGTCAAAATATTTCTATCTTAACCATTTTGAAGTGATTCCATGAAGCCCTGGAAAAATTCAGGAATTTTCAATAGGTTAAAAAAATTGTTATATATCCAGGTGATTGCCTAGGAGTATAATTTCCTTCTGGAAAGAGAGCTGTCCAACTAGGCCCAGAAATCAGTGAATGCCTGCTGAAAAATGTGTCAAATTAGAGTAGAAACATTTGCCAGTCTGATTGTACCCTCTAAGAAGACTTTAGCACCTGGTTCTCTGAAACTATACAAGCTGCCTAAAATGTATTTTTTAGTGAACAAGAACAGGATGACGTAGAGTCCCATAGTAAAACCTGTGATGAGCAGAAAATCTACCTGGATTTTGGATTTTGGGCCCTGCTAATGGTCCCTGGGCACAGGGCGATACTTCATATCGTAATCAGATAATAATTAAATGCCAGTTTGAGGAAGATGCATTAAATTAAAGGGACTTTCAAAATTTCACTTTATTTTAGAGGTCTCAGGGAAGTACATGACACCTAGTGTTATTTGAACTAAGCACCTTGAATATATTTGTAAAGAAACAATTAATGTTTAGGCTGTTTAATGTTAGACGGAAAGGTAAAGTCAGCAAAGGGTGGTCTTAATGCACTAGTAAATATGCTTTCAATTAATGTAAGAAACTGGGAAGAAAATGGTTAAACTAATTTGTAGATTTAGAATATAAAACTTGATCTTAATATTTATTACATTCTTCATGTTTTGTGGGGTGAGGTGGGGTTCACAGTCTATCTAGCTCTGTCACCCAGGCTGGTATTGAACTTCCAAACTTCTGGGCTAAAGGGATCCTTGTGCCTTGGCCTCCTAAAGTGCTAGGATTACAGGTATGAGCCACCGGGGTCAGCCCATTCTTCACTTTTTGAACACTTAGCTTTCTTTGATTACAGTCTAACACATGTATAGGTGAATCACATAATGTAGAATAATTATTCTTCCAGAATTGCCATTAAAAACTATGTTTTTCTTTGGCATTTTAGAGCATTGGCTTGATAAATATAACCTAAAAGTTATGTAGATTACTTAAAAAAATACAGAATTTGATTACAATACAGATTAACGAAAATGTAATTTCAAGTGAGTGTTTCCAAAAGAATGCCCTAACTGCAAAAAGGAAAAATACGGTATTTATCTTTTGAACAAGAAATTACTGAAAACAGTACTGATTTATCATTTCTTTTAAAGTATTGTTATTTCAAATCAAATCACAACTGTTAAGAAGATAGAAAAGGGTCAAGTAAAGAAGGGAATGAATAAAAGTGAAAGGGGGAAGAAACGGGTTAGCAAACACCTATAACTTCCTATTTTAAACGTTTATAAAAATACCCCAATTATATAAAAGAAAAATGACTACACTATAATTATTTAATAATAAGTATGTCTGCTATATTTTTGAAAAGCCAAACAACTTTTTGACCAAGTTTAATGTTTTTAAAGTCTCAATTTGATTTTAGAAACGTATTTATATGAGAGTTTAAAACTAGCTAGAAACGCGTGGCCAAAAAGAATCCCAAGAAATGAAAGTTACCAAAATTTACACACTAGGAAGTATGAAGTTTTTTTTTTTTTTTTTTTTTTTAAGAACTAAATATTAGGTGGATTGCTTTTGAGTATCACAATCACATAGAAATTAGGAAGAAACCAGATGATCATTCAGGAAACAATTTAGTGTGAAAATTGAGCCTGATTTCTGGGATTTGTTTATTGGCATATGAACTCTTTGTGTGACCTTACTCACACACTGGATGCTTTCTTTTTCTCACCTGTAAGATCAAAGTAGTATTTATACCTATGAAATTTGATTCTTTTGGGAATTAAACATAGATTATATATTATACCAGGCACAGAAAATGTTCTCTATAGATTAACTACTAGTCTATTATTATTATTATCCAGATAAATTAATATACTCCAAAGTTCTAAACTGAAGTTCTAGAATCTCAGGTTTATCCCTCAATATATGCATATTTCAAAATCATTTATTTTTTTCTGGATTAAAGAGTCTTTTATCAATTAGATAAAATTATTTTATCTACTTATTTCAAATGGAACAATAAGATCAATTTATGAATTGACGTGAAAGCAATCTGAAAAAGTAAAATGCATATTGTGACACAATTTTGGAAATGTGTTTGGAATTTGAAACAACTATGAGAAAGTGAGGTCTATCGAAATACAAGGCAAAGTGTGAGGCGTGTGAACTGAAGTACGTATTTTCCAGCACAGATCACTTCTTAAGATTTTGAAAATTATCTTTATTTCAATTAAAAGAGAGAAAAGTAGAGTTGTTTAAAATTGTTCTAAGCATTGAAGTATTACTACTTCCCTGAGTCTAGACCTTATGTTATAGCTGTGTAGACCGTCTAAGGAGCAAGGGGGACTCACTTCCTAAAGCAATAGTTTGAAGAGGTGAAGGAGAGAAGGGCAAAACTCCTTTCAGGGTTGTAGGCTTGTCACAGAGAGGCAGTCAGGCTCTCAGAATTGCAATTCCAGAAAACATTGAAGCTTATGAGTGCATTGTTTCCTAAAAAATCGTGATTAAGTTGGATGGTAGTTGGTCTAATCAATATGACTACTCAAAGTAGACTGCCTATAGCAGGCTTCAGGAGCTGGGACTTATTACAGAATAATCAGCCTACAGTTTTCAGTTTATCATCAAAGGTTTGTTTTAGTGCAGAATACCAAACTGTTATAGGAAGGCTGTTGAGGACATTTATGAAGCACAGTCTCTTGGGCAAGGGCTTAAAGATCTTTACATTTTTTAGCACAGGTCATTTGATTTGATAGAATTCAGTAATGTGTCTAAATCATATACGCCAATGCAGATTTAGCTGACTTTTGTGTGAAATTTGTGATATGAGTGGCTAGGCTATGAAAAGTATTTTAGTTTGAATTTAGAGATGTATTGTGTTACTACTTTAAAAGTAGATTAGGTGAAGTTTTATGTGGACTTTTCTTGTCAGACAGGCTATTTAAACTTTTATCCTTCTAGGGATGTCATGATTATACATTTTGTACCACAGAGAATTGGGTAGAATTTACTCCCATATGGGAGATAAGTAAGTCCACAGAAAATATTTGGGTAAATAAACATCAAGAGTTAATATGATTTCATCTCAGGGGAATGAGGGTGAGTGAGAGCATAGGAAAAAAGACGGATAACATTCTATGAAGGATTGGGCAAAACCCTTCATTCCAAATACGATTTCTTTGATTTGGGTTAAAGATAGAAATGACTTGAACTTGAGGGTGATGTCTTTGTCTGCAATTTCCTCATGGAATGGGGCCTGTCAAATCTTTTTGGTACTAAGTGAATATAGAGATGTGTATTGAAATATTAAGTGAAAACTGGCCGTGACCACTGGATTCCAACCCTGGTGTATCATCTGGTTCTAAATAATGAGGTAGAGATATCATGATACTTTGTTCAGGTACTTAAGAAGAGATAAACTTGTTTGTAAAGAATATATGTAAATAAAATTTAAAATGAATTGTGAGGACTACAGAAATAAAAAAAAAAGGCAGTAGCTGATACAGACAGTCCGCTTTGGTCTAAGTGGAACTAGAGAAATATTGTGAAAATGCTCCAAATCTACGTAATATTGACACACATTCTCATATACGGTACTTCATTTGATTCCTAAGAAAACCTATAAAATTCTCAAACTTTCAAAACAGTGTGAGACTGATGATAATGAATATTGTGTAGACAGCCATGGGAAGGATGAGGCGTTGTTTTATTTGGGGTAAAAGATGGATTTAGACATTTAACAAACAAGCTTGCCTAAATAGGCACATTCTAGACAAAATTCAGCAACTCCATGGAATAAAAAAGAAAATGCAATTAGGGTGGTGACAGACAAAGGATAATTAGAAGAAGTCAGTTCAGCTAGAATAATTTACAGACTTTACAGATTTTGTCTTTTTTCCTGGGTTGATAAAAGTTGATCATTCTGCCTCATCCTTAAAGGAGATAGTTCTGGACCAAGATCTACTAGATTATCTTCAGTTGACTTAAGGAGAGAAAATCTTTGCACCAAGAAGATTTTAATGGCAGTGAAGAAAGAATGGTACACTCCAACTATATTGAATATTAGGGCTAGTGCTATGTGCTATGTCTAGAGAAGAATAAGCTCATTCCTGAGATGTAGATTCTAAAATAATGCTAGCTGGTCCCATTTTATTTATTGTTAATGTTCTTCTAGATATATAGCAAATTGGAGGTTACAAAGTTATAATGGGGATCATGTGAAAGCCAAAAATCAACTTTTTGTAACAGCAATAACATCATTCACAAAAAATATGGGTTAAGAAAACTCATTATCTAGCAAATAAATTATAAACACTTAACCCTATTTTAGGAGATGGTTTCTGTCTTAGGAAAAAAATACCATAATATGGGTGGATTAAAAACAACAAGCGTTTATTTTTCAGTTTTGGAGGCTGAGAAGTTCAAGATTAAAAGTGACCGAAGATGTGGTGTCTGGGGAGGGCTCTTCCCTCATAAATGGGACCTTCTAGCTGTGTCCTTTCTTGGTAGAAGAATACAAAATCTCCCAGGCCATTTTCATAAGAACACTAATCTTGTTCATGTGGGTTCTTTCCTCATAATGCATTCAACCACCAAACACCTCATCTTCTAATACTGTTAATTTAAGGGTTAGGATTTCAAGATACAACTTCTGAAGGTACACGTTTTCAGACTGCAGCAATTTCCATGTTGTTACCTCTTTATATTCCATACTATATGATGTCTGCTTGTTGAATGTCAGTGTTTTCCTGGAGTATTTCTTGGAATTTCATATTCTGTTTTTCTCTTATTCATTTTTGAAAATGATAGATCTACTGACAAAGTTAAATGACATTAGATAGCACCCAAAACCCAATTCTGTGATTAGATTGAAGTCAGCAGTCAGATAGACCAGAAAAAATAATATAGCAAACAGGGCATATTATTCTGGAGAAAATGGACATTTAAATAATAAAATTAGCTAACAAAAGAACAAAGGATCAAATAATGTTCACACAGTAGGAGTCAACATTACTGACTGAAACTCAAGATTACTAAAAATATTTTGTCCATCTAGAAAGATGAGTTGATTTAAATATCTCTACAAATTTATTTACTATGTCCTCAGTTTTCAATAGTGGAGCTATATAGTGCAGCAAACTTGGAGATGATAATTACTGCTTAAATATTTTAAGATAGTTTGCATAGTTACTGCCAAAACATTTACAGCTTGTTTCCATAGTTCTAGTGTGCCCAATTTCATGTAAGGATGTACCCTGCCATCACACAATAGAAACAGGAAGCCCTCTTTTACTTTTTCAGAGCTGAAGGCAATTAGGAAACCTATAGTTGTATTTTATATTGAATACCTAGAACTAATAATAAATTATACTTCAGTTTGAACCATGCGATGATTATAAAATAAATTTCAGAAATGGCTTTAACTATATGCTTTAGTATAAACATGTTAATTATTCTTTTCAAAAATATTGGTTCCTTGAATATATAAATATTAAAGTTGCCCTATTACAGCGATTCTGTTTATATCGAAATAACTGTTTTATTACAATTGGATGATCATCACAGTAGTGTATGTGGTAATATAATAATCAGTAATAACGTAGTCTATTGAACTTTGTTTGCCATTTATTCCGGAATAGGGAGGAGACAGAGAAGATGATTTTTTCATTAATATCTTGTTTAAAAATATTTCCAATGTATACTAGCTCACATATATCTGCTTAATTTGTTGAGTAGATTGAATGTAATTTAATCTTTCTTTGAGAATTCATTAATTTGATAATGTAATTTATCATTTCACGTTCATGTACCAAAATTGAATGAGGCTGAATTTTCTTCTGATTCCAGAGTTAGTGTGACTTTATGTTAAAATTGGTTTTACCTTACTTCTCTTCATCTCCTTAAACCTCCAAGAGTCCATGCAGCAAGTTTAGACTGAGGTTGCTTACCACTTGGGGAAGGTAACTCTACTCTCCTAAAAGACGAAACAGTTTGAGTAAAATTAGGCTGACCTAATTTTACTTGTGTGTGTGTGTGTGTGTGTGTGTGTGTGTTTTCAGAATTCTACAATTCCAATGGTCAACAATCAGCCAAAACATTAGATATTAATAAACAGTAATTTTTAAAATATTGTCTTGCTTATATTTCTTTGGGACTAGCATGCATGTATAGCTACTTGTAGAAACCTAAGCCCTTATTTTCTTAAAAATTATCATATGTATTCTAATTTAAATTTTTTGATCTCATATCATTTTCATAAATGCCAAGTATGGAAGACAATGCCATTTTTTGTGGAGTTTCAGTTACTGACATTTAGGTAAAAACAATGGTTACTGTTAGGATTATGGACTGACTTGTTGGCATTTTCTTTCTTTAGAAGTTTCTGGATCATATTGTCCTTCATCTTGGAATCCCCAGTTGAGAATAAAAATAATTTAACAGACTTCCATACTGCAAGTCACGGAAACAAGCTAGATATAGTTTATTTCTATGTGGATGTGTGAGTGTGTGTGTCAGGGGGGTGGTATATTTAACTAAATGGAAGAAAGGCACATGTGTCTAATTTTTACAAAGCTATGGATATGATACTCATTATTTTAGATATAATCCATAAATATGCTTCACATTTAATCTATAATAAGTAATTTTATATGCTAACACTACATTGCATAGAACACTTTTTATTGTTATGTTATTTGAGTGCAAAAACTTCTTTCATCTGCTTCTAAGACATTTGAAATAAGACAATGGTCACTTTCACAATTTATGACATCTTGAGTTAACAAGAAGAGCTTTTCCCATGTAACTTTTTGAATTCAGGTACTGTGGAAGTGTTATTCACGGTCACATTGGGGTGAGTAACCAGAAGGATAGGCTCAAGGGAGACTTTTCTGTTCTCTATTCTGCTAGAGTCTATTGCTTAAATTCCATCAGAAACAGAGAATAATAAATTGGGATGGGAAGAGTTTAAGCTTACCTTTAATATACACTCAATAAAGTATTCCTAATTGATTAGAATGCAGCTCTTGTTCTAAGCCCTTAGTTATTAGTTAACATATGCAATCAAAATGTCTTTATAAGAATTCTCTCAGTTTTACTGACCAAGAAACTATAAAGACATTTTTTTTTTCTTCTTGTTAACATTGGTCTTCTGATAGGAAAAAAACATGAGGAATCTTTTGCCTAAAATAATCAACTTCACCTTAAAGTGATCAACTGGACTCTGGTTATTGTCCAGTGCCTCTGTACAGAGTAGGGTGAGCACATAGAAAATCAAACCGAAATGGGAACAAGACTTTTGGTGACCTCACAAACATGTTTGTAAAGACCCATGGCTGTTGTATGAAATCAATAGTGGCTTCCTGTTCTCTCTGCTCAGCCCTCCCTGACAAGTCACCACCACCACCACATCAAATAAAGAGCACAATCTATTCCATCCTTTCTCCCTCATACAACTTGACATCTTTCTTGGGATATAATTTGCCTGTCATTTACCACTCACTAAGAGATAATTGGGACAAGTGGGAAATTGGGGCAAAAGGGGAAAGAAAGCACACACTGAGGTTTGCTGGGCTCTCCTCCTGTGAACGTAGCATTGACATTATTCTCCCTTGATCTCAACAATTTCTAATTTACTAGGTTCACAAAGATTCATCCTTTTGTAATTCAAAAAAACCTCTAGCCAGAATGTTCCCAGTTATCATTTGAAAATAAAATGGGATTTTGGCCGGGCGCGGTGGCTCATGCCTGTAATCCCAGCACTTTGGGAGGCTGAGGTGGGTAGATCACGAGGTCAAGAGATCGAGACCATCCTGGTCAACATTGTGAAACCCTGTCTCTACTAAAAATACAAAAATTAGCTGGGCATGGTGGTGCGTGCCTGTAATCCCAGCTACTCAGGAGGCTGAGGAAGGAGAATTGCCTGAACCCAGGAGGCGGAGGTTGTGGTGAGCCGAGATTGCGCCATTGCACTCCAGCCGGGGTAATAAGAGCAAAACTCCGTCTCAAAAAAAAAAAAAAAAAAAAAAAAAAAAAAAAAAAAAAAAAAAAAAAAAAAAGAAAGAAAGAAAAGAAAATGGGATTTTATACAACTAAATTCAAATTTCAAACTGAATCCAACATCCCTGTTTTCAGTGGTAAAAATGAGAAATGCAATCGTATTTCCCTAACGCTCTGGTAAAGACCTTTTGTAATAAATACAGTGTTTAGTTAAATGGCAGAACTATTCATCTTTATGGAGAGAAGCAATGTCTTCTGTACCACATCAATATGTGATTCTCTAAGTGAAGCAATTTCAATCATTCATTTCTCAAATTTTAGTTCTCAACTTAATTCTCCTTCTCTCATTTCATTCAACTTTTTTTTTTTTTTTTTTTTTTTTTGAGACAGAGTGTCGCTCTTGTTACCCAGGCTGAAGTGCAATGGCACGATCTCGGCTCACCGCAACCTCCGCCTCCTGGGTTCAAGCAATTCTCCTGCCTCAGCCTCCTGAGTAGCTGGGACTACAGGCACGTGCCACCATGCCCAGCTAATTTCTTGTATTTTTAGTAGAGACGGGGTTTCACCACGTTGACCAGGATGGTCTCGATCTCTTGACCTCGTGATCCACCTGCCTCGGCCTCCCAAAGTCATTCAACATTTGAAGATAATGTAAAACTTGAAAAAATTCCTTTGTAATAATTAACTAACTACTCCAGGTTACCCTGGAAAGAAGTTAAGTAACTTTTCCCCTTATTTGACTTCAAAGACCATACAGTGTATGGGGGAGGTGGGGGTGGGGAGAGACAGAGAGAGACAGAGAGAGACAGAGAGAGAGAGAGAGAGAGAGAGAGAGAGAGAATATGACAGATTTTAGCTTCTCCAAGCAAAGTGAGGATGAAAGTTACCCAGATAATTACTGCCATCAGATACTTTTGCTTGCTTATCTCTGTTGAGGACTGTCATCTGACTAATTACCTTTGGCTTTCCTTTACTGTGCAGATATGGCTTATCATAGAGGGAAATTTAAAGAATATGATGACAGTATTCTATTTCTCAGTTTAGAATAAACAACTACAATAAAAACCAAAAATGAAACAAAGCAAACAAAATACCATCAGAACATAAAATAGTTTGTAAAAGTCTAAACTTTGAAACTTTTATTCCCGAATTTGGACCTTCAGCTCCTATTCCAGAGTGTCTGTAACATTAAGTACATAAAATCAATGGACTGAAACTAGGTGAAGAAAATATTACATTACAATGTGGTTACTTCAGATTCCTAGATTTAGATTTTAGATTCGATTTTAAACATAAGAAGTATATCAAATGAAAATATTATATCAACTTTGTACTTTTTTATGTTTTTCACCTAGTGCTTTGAATGCAGAGAGTGATCAGTTAACTTCAATATTTATTAAACTTCAATATTTATTAAAACATTAGAGGAAGGGTTTCAAATACCATCCTATTTAAATTAATCCCAAGATTATACTCTTGAATAGTACTTATTATTTTAAAAACTTTAGAAAAGTAATTAAAGAAACAAGATAAATTAAAACTAAAAAGTTTTCCAACAAGCATGATTTATGGTTCACAGTCCCACAGTGAACAGAGTATGAGATTAAGAACAACGTGCATAGATTGGTTTTGGAAAAAAGAGTGAGTGGCTTCTTCCTTTGCTCTAGTAGGAAATACTGTAAATAACATGGGTATTTTGAAACACTAAAGAGAGCAAACAATGTCTGAGTAATCCAAAATCCATCAGTAAGTCACTGTCTAGTCAAATTCTGTTTTATGTCACCAAGCAATCTCTACTACCTTCCACATAAGGAAAGAAAAATACAGAAGCTGCAGTATTTACATTGAAAATAAAAGTAAAAAGTGAGAGAATATATATATATATATATATATATATATATATATATAATATTATATATATAATATATATATATTACACCTAATAAGGAGTTAATATCAAAAATATATACAGAACTCAACTCAATAGCAAAAAAACAAATAACCTGATGTAGAAATGAACAAAAGACCCGAACAAACACTTTTTGAAAGAAGACATTCAAATGGTCAATAGGTATCTGAAGAATATTGAGTATTACTCATTACTAAGTAAATACAAATTGAAATCCCAGTAAGCTATTACCTCCCACCAGTTAGAATAGCTGTTATCAAAAGGATATTTTATGATAAGTCTAGGTGAGGATGCAGAAAAAGCATGTAAATACACCAAAAAATACAAAAAAACACACATTATATAAAATGTAAATGGACTGGGAGCAGTGGCTCATGCCTATAATCCCAGTACTTTCGGAAGCCAAGGCTGGTGGATCACAAGGGCAGGAGTTCGAGACCAGCCTGACCAATATGGTGAAATCCCATCTCTACTAAAAATACAAAAATTAGCTGGGTGTGGTGGTGGGCGCCTGTAGTCCCAGCTACTTAGTCTGAGGCAGGAGAATCATTTGTACCCATGAGGCAGGGGTTGCAGTAAGCTGAGATTAATGCCACTACACTCCAGACTAGGCAACAGAGAGTCCACCTCAAAAACAGGTTTTCTTTTAAAAAATGTACAATCATTATGGAAAAATTATGTTAAGAGGAATAAGTCAGGCACAGAAAGACAAATACTGCATAATTTCACTCATATGTGGAATCTAAATAAGTTGATCTCTTACCCCAGTGGTTGAGCTGGGGCACTTGGGGATGTATTTGCCAAAGGACACAAAATTTCAGTTAGTTGAGAGAAATAAATTCAAGAGACCTATTGTGCATCATGGTAATCATAGCTAATAACATACAGTATTCTTGAAAAATGCTAAGAGAGTGGATGTGAAGTGTCAATTTACAACAAATAAATAAATAAACAAATAAATAAAACTACCATATGATCCAGCAACTTCTGAGTATATATTCAAAATAATCAAAATCAATATGTCAAAGGGATATGTGCACACCCATATGCATTGCAACATTAATGATAAGAATAGTCAAAATATGAAAAAAGTTAGTGTTCATAAGCAGATAAATGGATAGAGAAAGATGGCAATATACACAATGAAATACTACTGGGCCTTAAAAATGGAAATTTTGCCATTTGTGATAATGGTTGAACCTGGAGGACATTATGCTTTGTGAAATAAGCCAGGCACAGAAAGACAAACACCAGGTAATCTCCCTTATACAAGGAATGGAAAAAAGTCGAACTCCTAGAAGTTGACATGGTCTGGCTATGTCCTCTCTCAAACTTTATCTTGAATTGTAGCTTCCATAATCCCCATGTGTCCTGGGAGGGACTTGGTTGGAGGTAATTGCATCATGGGGGTGGGTTTCCCCTTGCTGTTCTCATGATAGTAAGTTTCACGTGATCGGATGGTTTTATAAAGGAAAGTTTCCCTACACACATTCTCTTGCCTGCCACTATGTAAGTTATAAATTTGCTCCTCCTTCACTTTCAACCTTGATTGTGAGGACTCCCCAAGTCATGTGGAACTGTGAGTCCATTAAACCTCCTTTTCTTTATAAATTACCCAGTCTTGGGAATATCTTTATTAGCAGAGTGAGACCAGACTAATGCAGAAATAAAGAGTGAAATGATGGCTATCAGGGGCTAGGGAGTGAGAGAAAATGGGGAGCCGTTGTTGGTAAAATGGTACAAATTTTCAGTAGATAGCAGAGATCTATTGCATGTGAGAGTTACAATAGTCAATAATAATATATATTTCAAAGACGTTTAACAAATCTCAAATATTTCACCATGATCATCCCACATTATATATATGTATATATATATATATATATATATATATATATATACACACAAACCACATTTTACTCCATAAATGTGTATATTTATGATTCTTCAATCAAAAATAATATGAATAAAAAAGAAAATGATTGAATAATAATTTAAAAAAAAGATTGAAGAGGTAACTCCAAAAGAGTTAGGGTGGGCCCTGTTCCAATATGGCAGAGTTCCTTGTAAGTGGAGAAAGTTTTTCATGTTCATTACTGGCACAGCAGGTGAGCATCAGCATGAGTTAAAAAATGGTGAGGAGGGAAGACATTACCCTAAATAACTCATTGTACACAAATATAACTGTGCTACATTTCTGGTTCCAGAGGAAAATAATCCATCTGGTTGTAGGAGCCAGCATTGAGATTACAGAGCAAGAATGAAATCACACCCATCTCAGTACAGTGCATATTTACCTAAGTAGCATAAGAATGTTTTTGGAGACTTGCACTTTAATTTAGAGTCTTAAATAGTTCTATCATGCTTCTTAATGATTTTCATGGTGACCACAAATAGGGAGTCTTATGGGCTAAATTATGCCCTGTCAAAATTTATATGTTGAACTCCTAACCCTCAGCACTTGAAAATGTAACTATTTTGGAGATTCGACTACTGAAGAGGTAATTAACTCCAAATGAGTTAGGGTGGGCCCTGATCCAATACGACTGAGTTCCTTGTACGAGGAGAAAAATTGTACACAGAAAGATTCAGAGAGAAGGCCATGTGAAGACTTAGGGGGAAAGACAGCCATCTACATGCCAAGGAGAGAGACCTCAGAAGAAACTTACCTTGCTGAGATTCTTGGTTTGGGACTTCTAGCCTTCAGGACTGTGAAAAAGAAATTTCTGTTTTTTAAACCACAGATTCTGTGGGACTTTATCATGACAATCTTAGAAACTGATACAGGGAAAAATAACTTTCTTCTTAGATTCAGTTAAGATAAAGAATTACAAAAGTTCAGTCTCCTGTCATAATGACAGTTTATTTGAATTCTCCTTTCCACTTTTTGTGTTTGTCTTGATGTATAAGAATAAGAATTGAATGCAACAAGAGTTATGCTATGTCACTTGGTAGAGTAGTCAGGCATAGCATCTATGGTCAGGAACTCTGTTGTCTTTCTTGCAATAGGTCATGTTTGGTTAAGTGTTCAATGAAGCTGTCCTTTATTATAGATTGAACCAGATTGCTAGTATAGACATATGGAAATGAGTTCAAACCATTTGCAGTCACTAGAAGCTATTCTAGAACCCTAGGTGTGGATACAGTCTCTACATTTCATGGTAGTCATGCATCAAGACAGCTCTTTTGACATTTTAATTTCTTCCACCATTATTCCAAATGAAGTAACTCAGGAGTGGAAAACCAAAAACTGTAAGATCTCACTTATGATCTGGAGCTAAGCTGAGTATACAAAGGCATGCAGGTTGATATGACAGATTTTAGAGGCTCATATGGGGAAATTACAAAGGGGGCTAGGACAAAAAAAAAAAAAACAAAACTGCGTATTAGATACAATATGCACTGCTCAGGTGATTGGTGTACTAAAATCTCAGAATTCACTGTGATAAATTTATTCATTAACAAAAAATCACTTGTAACACAAAAGCTATTGCAATAAAAATTAACAACAAAAACAAAAAAGGTTTATTTCAAGCATCTTCCGTTAAAAAGTTTAACCATTCTCAAACATTCAACAATCAACTATTTCCTTTTAAAGTTTCTTAGCTCTGGGGGAGCACGGTGGCTCATGCCTGTAATCCCAGCACTTTGGGAGGCCGAAGTGGGCGGATTACCTGAGGTCAGGAGTTCGAAATCACCCTGGCCAACTCCTGTTGTGAAACCCTGTCTCTACCAAAAATATAAAAAGTAGCTGGGCATGGTGGCACACGCCAGTAATCCCAGCTACCTGGGAAGCTGAGGGAGGAGAATTGTTTATGCCTGGGAGACGGAGGTTGCAGTGAGCCAAGATCATGCCATTGCACTCCAGCCTGGCCAACAGAAAAAGACTCTGTCTCAAAAAAAAAAAAAAAAAAAAAAACAACAACAACAAAAAAAACGTTTCTTGATTCTGGTTATCAGAGTACATTTACAATTTCAGAAGAATTAGACTATAAAACTATATTTCTTTTCAGTTTTAAAGGAGGTATTATACTCTTTAGTAAGGAGAAAGGAGATTACAGAGACAGGTGATCCTATCTCTAGGAAGAATTTTGTAAAACTGAATTAGTCTTTTGCGGTCACAATTTTGTGAAGTGCTTCTGCACTTATTGAGTGAGGGAGGGTAGGCATTGTACATTGCACAGTGGAACATTCATTTATAATTAATGATCATAGAGCCCAAATTAGTGTTAACAAGAATTCAAAGTATTTTATGAACAGTTTCAATATGCACTGAATTTTCCATAAATGCAAACATAGTAGAAATTGAACAAAAAAAATATATTTTTTTCTTCACAGAACTTTAATTAACATTAAATACCATTTCAGAAAATCATGTCAATGAAGGCAACACTAGGTATGGGACTAAAAGTATACCCCTAATAGTATTCCTACTTCTGCTGCCTACGTATTTCAAACCATCATGGTGACTCTGAGTAGCAATGAGGCTCTGTAAATTTCATTATGTTTTCTAATTGTACTGTGCCTGGGTATTAATAGAAATAAATGCATATTATTTTATTATATTTGTCTTACATTTTTATTTATATTAGAGTTTAGGCATGATATTGACTTTTTTTGAAATTGTGTGAAATTTTATAGTGGGTTATACTATCTATAGTCTTTGTTTCATAAAGTATTATACAATATTTGTTTAAAGTGGTGTTTTGTGTCTAGAATTGCCTCTGGGGCTTGCCTTTAACTCAGTTTTCCTGTAGTTATGGACCCACAAATGATTAAAACCTGAACATAATTTGTCTTGAAAATTGAATTTTCTGAACTATTTTCTAATTTAGAGTGACTGGGAAGGAAGAAATCTACAAAAGTGACTGTTTCTGTTCAGACTGACAACACCCTCAAGAGCTGTAGAATAATAGAATGAAGGTCATCATTCCAGTGATGGAATTCTTAATATACTTTCATTAGTAAGCATGTTTTTTTCATTGTTTTAATCTTAGACCTGAAATTTAGAATGATTAGTGGTGTCTATTTTGGCTGCTCAGTAGCTGGTTTTGCTACCTGGGTATGTTCTATGAAATTAAGGGTTTTGATTTATTATTTCACAGATGCACATGGCAATTCCAGGAACCATTCCCAAACTACACAGATTAGCTTATTTATCTTCACAGCAACTACCTTATCACTACTACACAAAAGAGGAAACTGAGGAATAGACGTATTAACTTACCAAAAGTCAGTGATATCCAGTAAATTGCAGAGCCTGGTTATGGTTGTCTGGCCATTGAGGCCATGGGCTTAGCTATTACGTTACATTGACCTCAAAGATTGCGATATAGCAAATGAGAAAGAATGTGGCATTAGAAGGACTAATGAGAAAAAAGAATTAGGCTATATTGCTTTTTTCATAAAGGGATCTTTAAGTTTCCACTTATGTTAAATGCATCATCCTATATCAAGTATGAGTAATCAATGAAGATTACCTTCAAATAAGAATTAATTATTTGTTTATGATAGAGAACCATAAATGTTTTCAATTGCTATTGCCTTTTAAATGAGGAGAAGGAAATAAACAGCTCAATAGCTATTATTAGACATATTATCTGAGAAAGAGAGGGAAGAAGAGACAGAGCAAGGAAGAAAAAGAGAGACAGAGACAGAGAGACAGAGAGAAAGTGAGAGAGAGAATGGAAGGTACAAAACTATAAGCAAGCAGAGAAAAAAAACGTGAAGAGAGAGCAATAATTAATGATTTATAAGTGAAAAATCTGTCCACTTCTTGTCCACTTGGTCTAGACAAATTTCTGGTGTTTTACATTATTTTTTCATTCAAAGACTTATTTTAAAAGGATTCTGTTTTGAACCAGCTCATTTACCAATGCTCCACTCCCACCCCACCTCCAATTTCCAGGAGATGGAAAAGCTGGAATGATAATGAAACAATCATGATATTCCTTTCAAGACAGATGCAGCTTCATTTCTTATATATATATATATATATATATATATATATATATATATATATATATATAGTGACACACTCCTTTTGGTCATATAACATTAGATCTTTGTCACAGCTTCTGTTTTTAAAATGTGCATGTAATTTTTTAATCTGTGGAAGTGATTAGAACATTATGTAAACATTTACTACAGTGATTCGGGATTGTGTAGCAATGGCTGTTTATGGATAGAAGTTGTTGCTGGGAATTGCTAAAGGAAAGTAAGCTACTTGCAAATATCAATGAATTCAGATTATTATTAGAAGATTCTGGCACAGCATCAGTAGTGAAAGGCAAACAGTAAAAAATGAAAGTTTCCACTACATGGAAATATTTATTAATTGTGTTATTATTAACTTTTGCAGTTAATTCTTAAGCTTCCTCTGTTATTATTATTTTAATTGTCATCTTTTTAATGTTCACTTAGCCTGTTATCTTTTATTGATTTCCATACATCACCATTTGATCAATATTTACATTTTGATGTCACTTTTCTTACCCTCTACAATAATATCTTTTGCTTATGACAGTTTTGTTTTGTTACTCAGAGGACTTGGAATTGGGAGTCTTTGCTTCATATTTTTCTAACGTTTCATAGCATTGATATTTCTTGTTGATCTTTTTTCAGTGATACTGCTTTTATTTTTTAACTCAATGTTAATGTTAGTCCTAGACTGAAAAGTTATATGTCATATCAATAGATTATGAAATAATATATTGTCTACTTAGACTAGTCAAAATAATGTTTCTCATACTTCTGTTGATTAAATACATGTAAAAATTTACAGTAAAGATATTGACCCCTAGTGAATGAATGTATATCTATATGTGGTCTCTGAGACCTGGAGACTTTGGTGTTGAATGCTCCAGAGGTATATATGATTATTATTTCTTTGTAGAAAATATACATTTTTCAGTGTTTAGTCACTATCTTTCTACTGACATCATAATTATTGGTTGAAAAAAGCTAGGATATATTTTTCAATTAAAATTCATACAAGTATAAAAGATCGAGTATATAAAAATCAGAAGCTACAGGTATGAATGCAATAGAATGATAAGTAATCATAAATCTCGATTGCAAGATGTCCGCTTTTCTCAGATGATCTTATTTGACAATAGTCAACAATACAGTTTTTAAACATTCTATATTCCTGGTCTCAAAGTCATGCTGCAACTACGATTATTGCTCAATTGTTTTTCTACTAGCTGACTTTGACTTAGAATAAATCCACATTCTGTTTATGTTAATAACATTTACATTTGTTCTTATATAGAAAAAATGTATTCAGTGCACATAAAATAATAATATCACATTCATTTCAATACAAATATTTTACTCGCACTCTGCCCCATGATTCTAATTAAACTTGAAAGGAAACAAATAACATTTAAAGTTCTTCAGGGAATAATGTTATTTTCTTATTTATTAGCTCATCCTCCTTACAATATATTCTAAACTCTTAATTTTAGGTATTTCAAATTAATTTAATTTTTATGTACACATTAATAAAAATATGCAGTAATTGTGTTCATATCCACACATACATGGACAAGTTTTGTAGCCTCCTCATTTTAACTTAATATAGCATGAATATATGCACTTCAATACCTATTCTGTTGAACCATGCTTTTTAAATTATTTCATGATTTGCAACTGAAATCGTATAGGTTACTTCCAAATTTTAGTTCTCCAATATCTTACTTTTGATTATGTATATTATTCCCATGATCTTATGTTTATAAATAATGTTATAATTAGCATTTTGTGAATATATTTTTGCACTAAACTCAGCTCACTTCTTCAGGGATGGCTTGATGAGTATGTTGATCCATCTCTGTTATCCATGAGTATCCCCCTAAGACCCATTTACTACCCTTCTCTGTCCTGCCTTGTTCCAAAGGAGGGTCACCCTCATGAGTTTCATCCCTTGGGCACTTGGCTTTCCATTCTCCCCCACCTCCAACAATGAGAGCCACAGGAGCTGGCAGATTAGCTGGTGGGAAGAAAGAGAATTTAGGGTGCTTATTCTGCAGTGCTTCCACCTCCTAGTGGCTGGCCTTGGGTCTGACAACAGCTGAGTTCTGCTCTTTCTTCATGCTTGGATTTCATCAGTCACTAGACTTACTTCTTCCACCTCAGAGGTGAGAATGGCTTCCCAAGTTGTTAGTCGCTAAATGCTTCACTTGCTTTGATTCTCTTACTCTTGGCCACATCTCCGTAAATAGCACCTCCATCAATCACCCGTTATTTATATTCATTGAGTAAGTCATCTACTTTCTGTCTGAATCTGATAGAATAGGCAAAGGGATACAGTGATATTTTAAGCATTTGGAATATATTGTCACATTTTTTCTTCACAATTTAAATGTACACCTAGTAATGCATGTAACTTAAAATATTCCTGTAACTGTCTACCATTAGATTTGCTGTTTTTATTTATTGTCAAGATAATAGGCAAAATAGAGCATAGTACAATACTCCTTTATTGCTAATTAAGACAAATATTGAGAGAAAGAGAGAGAGAACACATACATGCTTACAGGTCAATAACTATACATAACAATGTGTCTAAAAAAGTACTAGCTATGAATTACATTCCCATTTCAATTCAAGCACAGAATAGTTATGCAAATATAGGCAAGACTTTTTTTCTTTAAAGATTATTTAAGCCTTAGTTTTAAATTATCTGTGATCCAGAGATAATAATAATATTTGATCCCTCCCAACTTTGTGATTGTTCATCTCCATCGGTTACAACAGGACAGAAAGAAATTCTGCATATTCTGAAAATGCACGATTGAATAAGCAAAATCCACTTTATGTGTTGAGTTACTGAGTCATTTGTAAATTTACTTTTTAAATTTTTATTTTCTCCAAGAACTGATGAATGCTGTCATGTGTATTATTTCTCTAGTAGTATACTTCATCAGATAATTATTTTACATTGCCAAATGAAGTAGACATAACCTTTTAGTGTGTTAAGGGTCAAATTCTTTTAACGAAAAATCAGTCATGCTATTAAGAGGAAAGGAATTCTACATTTTTATCATTTCACATTTATGTATTGCTTTTATGAACTTTTTTGTTAGTAAAATCTCATTTTG
The DNA here is from genome assembly GCF_048565385.1 of Saimiri boliviensis. Lineage (NCBI taxonomy): Eukaryota > Metazoa > Chordata > Mammalia > Primates > Cebidae > Saimiri > Saimiri boliviensis. The sequence goes on from NC_133458.1 coordinate 12,217,475, forward strand.
GTATATTTAAGTTACGAAAAAATGGTTGAAAACATTACCTGAAATTAAGTGCTTCACTTCATCTGATACTACGGATCATATTACTTTTCTTAGTACAGAATGTTTCCTCGGATTTTAAAAAGGCTAGGGGTCTTCTGGCATAATAGGAAAGAGAATATTTCTTGGAAGATGAGGAGCGTGAACCTCAGAAGTAGCTCATTTGTACTGGAGGTAATGGTGTGAGAGAGAGGTAATGCTAGGGCCTTTGAGAGGTTCAATGAAGTGAAAAACGTAGATAGAGAGCTTATATATTTTCTGCAAATGTGTAGAATTTGCAATACTAAACCTGAGAAGAGCATGTAGTGTGTGATGTGCTTGCTTTGCACATGAGCACGGTGTTATTGACTCACCTTCACCGGGTCTAGGGCTTTGCACTATTGGGGTAATAGCTTTACCCTGCTCGGTTTGCCTGCCCTCCATGAGCAGGAATATGGATTTGTGAGACATCTGTGTAGGGTTAGGAGGGCAGCTGAAAGCTGTTGAACAGAAGGGAGCTAACAGGCTTGTGCACAAATTAAACTTGTAAGTGTAGTGCCATCAGTGCTCTGTAGAAATGCTGAGCAACTGGAGTGAGGAAGGAACAGAAAGTCTTCAGGGAGATAGAGGATTTGGGGGGATTAATGAATGCCTCAGAGAACGGGAAAATCACTCATGATATTTCTATTCATAATTTGCAAGAAAAATAATGTATGAAATATTATGTCATGCTCCAAAAGGACATATAGATGTTTAAACATACATTTAGGCTTCTACGTTTAGTAGACTAAGTTTCAAAATGTTTTTCTAACACTTAACAGAGAATCTGTCGTTGACTCAAACTGTCATTAAAACAACAGCAAAAGCCAAAGAAAGAAAGAAAAAAAAAAAATGTGTAAGGGCTCTCCCGCAAATGCCTCAGGTGAGCAGAACTGAAAAGCAGAAGGCAGCCTCTGTGCTCAGTGGCAGCTGGCCAGCTTGGCCAGAATTGGCCGGAGATCCATGACCCTTTGGCTCTCCTGGGAGAGTGTAAAGTTCTGTCAGCTCATCCATTCGAATAATTAGAAAAAGATATTATTTCGCCGGGCGCGGTGGCTCAAGCCTGTAATCCCAGCACTTTGGGAGGCCGAGGTGGGTGGATCACGAGGTCGAGAGATCGAGACCATCCTGGTCAGCATGGTGAAACCCCATCTCTACTAAAAATACAAAAAATGAGCTGGGCATGGTGGTGCGTGCCTGTAATCCCGGCTGCTTAGGAGGCTGAGGCAGGAGAATTGCCTGAACCCAGGAGGCGGAGGTTGCGGTGAGCCGAGATCGCGCCATTGCACTCCAGCCTGGGTAACAAGAGCGAAACCCCGCCTCAAAAAAAAAAAAAAAAAAAAAAAGATATTATTTCCCTGCTCCATCTGGTTGCATTTTTTCCTAATAATTGGAACACTGAAAAATGTTCCCAAGTCCTTCAGATCTCTGCCACCACAACTGATCACATCTCTAGGGAAAGACCCAGGACCGAGAATACTCAGGAAATGTACTCTACTCACGTAGGGGAGCATCCATGAAAATATGAGATCACAGCCACAAGCAGAGGTATATCAGGGCTCAGAGGTCCAGGAGTTTTATGGGCGTGAGGTGGCAGGGATCCTTCCACTTTGAAGTTCATAGTCTGCAGCCTGAATCATAGACAGGTGTCTTGCACATGCAAGGCTTACTAACCATGGTGCTTACAGAAAGAGCAAGTGTTAAAGAAATTGCCTTATAATGTTGGGTTGAGATATGTATCTCAGAATTCCATATATATATATATATATATATATATATATATATATATATATATATATATATAAAATCCTATAGCCGCAGCACTCTTAGGGGTATTCAGTGATGGATTTCTCTAGACAGAGACCATGACTCTGCCTTCCTCTGCATCTCTGCCTGGTACCTAGCGCAGTGCAATGCCTGATGGCACACTCAGTGAAGTCCAGTTGACTGGGTGACTGCCAAGTGCTTCAAACCAATGAAGAACAGAAAGAACCAAAGTGGAATATATGTTCGTATTTTGATATTAATATAAAATTACCTTTTCAACTCTAAGGCCCTTCTCGCTTTGTTTCTTCACTTGGGACTGTGAGGTGAATCTCAGTAAAAGAAATGCTTAAAACCCACCTAAGTGTTCATTCACTCCATGTGTTTTATTGTCTATCATATGCCAGTAGAGGGGATGCCTGATTGACTCCACTTTTGCAAAGCAGCTACAATATTTTTGAAGAATAAAATGTTTTAATATTGGTCAATATAGATATATTCCAAAGTAGACTTACTAACCATTATTTGTTACTATTACTAGTAGCAATGGTTAACATTTGCTACTAGTTTCTAGGACATTTAGAAGATTTTATTATTAATAAATTATAAGAGGAAGTGATTATTTTAAAATTAAATTAATTTTTTGAAGATACATGTTTCTATTGAAGTTCATTCTACTCAAGATACATTTTTTTTTCTCCTTCAAGCAGTGTATAAGTTATAAAACTGGAACAAAAATTAGTTTTTCAGATATATTGTCAAAATTTTTTCCACTATTCTTTCTACTCCCTATCATAAAAGAATGAGGCTATTTTTTTAAAAAAAGAACAATTTTACTTTATAAAGAAGATTCTCTTAAACATTGCTTTCATGTTGCAATTAAAAAGTGAAACAATTTAAAATAGAAACATCTATTGCAAGCAAAGTTTCGTTGTGTCTATAACAGAAAGAGATGAAATAAAATATGATGAATGCATTTCAATGGTCAATTTAAATACTATAGTTACATAATGTTTAATAAATTTAATCTACTAATAGAAAAAGGCAATCTGTGGATTTGTACTGTATCTGAGTTCCAGTTCCTTCAAAAAGTAATAAGATAAAGTCAATTTCCACATAGCATAAAGTAACCAAATGGGCAAAGTTAAATTGTTATATATTTTACAAACATAATCTATCTGCTCATCAAGCCATCTGAATTTCTTCCGGAAAGTATCTTTTCTTTAATAAAACTTCTGCCACTAAAGTAGACACATTATTGAGATAGATTATATGACATTTTAAAATATGTTCTCTTTCTGCAGGTTTGATGTCACTGCTTCATACTACCTTTATGCTCATTAGGAAACAAAGTTGAACTCAATTTTAAAATGTAATGTCTTTACAAGAATGAATGTCTTCGACACTTCATTTTGTAGATCAGTATAATGAGGCTTTAAAGTTTAATAGACAGGCCAATATCCCAGAACTATATTTGGAATCTGGGCCTTGTGTATCCACATTATGGCATCATTCACTGATATGCTGGTAGATGTTTGAATGCTAGCTCTCTCAAGTAAAAAGCCTTGAATTGTAGCATATGCTGATTTCCCTGCTGTAGATACTCTCACCAAGGCTGATTTAAACGTATTACCATGACATCATTGAATAGTTACAAAGGGATGTACAACAATTCATTATTTTACATTGTTTCTGTTGCATTGATGAAAATACATACATAATCTCAAAAGCATAGAAGTAAAACATTTAAAATTAGAAATCGGTGAATGTTTACTATTAGTATATCATTGCTTTTGATGCAATTTATTTAACTGTAAAGCATATAACATGGAATTAAAAAGGCTGTGTTTAACAACTGTCTGATTCCTGACTATTTAGCAATTGGGTTATACAGCTCTTGTAAGCTGGTACCTGCTGATCCCATCATACCAATGGGTCATCAAAATTATAGATGAGTCATTCTGGGTGGTCAAAAATGTTTCCAATATGAATCTTTTCAACTTTGTTTTCATTGGTATGTGATGCAAAACAGAGAAAGAGAGAGAAAAGAGAGAAAGAAATAGTTTAATATCTCTATCAAATTGGACAAAAGTGATATCATATGTTGCAGGTCTGAAAATGTTTAAATTTTATTCCATTACATAAAGTTTCTAAAAAAATAGTCACTTTCTTAACATTTTTTTTACCTATGCGTTTTTGCGCACACATATACACACACAAATACATATATATATGCATGCGCACATACACACACACTCACATGTATATATATATGTATGTGTATATGTATATATATAAATAGATAGATAGATAGATAGATAGATAATTATTTTAGCTCTCTATTTTATGCTTCTTTGTCCTGAGTTTCCAGGCTTGCAAACTTGTTTAGTCTGTATAAATATTTGCTAGAATTCTGTCTCAGATTTTTCATGTAAAAACCTTTGCTGATTTAATATAACACTTGCACTACAGAATCATTGCCATGCTATAACACATAAGAGAACCTAATTATATTTAATAGTAAATCTGTAACCATATTTTCATTAATATCATCAACTGTATATTAATGTCACTTCATCCTATGAGCTGCATTATTTTTCTGGATTCAATTTTGTTGTTACCGTTCTGTTCCAAGCGAAATTCATTATATGGATTGATGTTTGATTCATGTGGTGAAAAGTTTATGCTAGGTAAATTAAGAATAGGATAGGGGTTTTAACACACAGAACAGAAAAGTACCAAAGCAGAAACAGTGAATTATGGCAACAACAGAAGCCATCAATTAATATTGGGCCTCAAATCCAAGTATGGAGGAGTAAATCTTCTTCAGTCAGGTAGGGGAAATGTTAGCATATAGGTGGATACTTCTGGGTAACTCTCTCTCTGCCTAGTACGGAACAGTAGAAGGTCACTGATGAAACCCACTACGTGAGTACATACCAGGACATGGGTGTTAGGTTTATAAGGACAAAGCAGAGAAAACGTAGCCAGTTATCAGATAGGGGGTTATAAAGAAGGCAGATACCGAGCAGTCCCGGAAGCTTTGGTGGCATATGTAATAAACCTTTAAAAGTCTTTACAACCCTCCAACTCTGATTTCACTATATGATTGTTGGGAGGATGATTACTCTCTGGGGAGGCAATTCTGATGTGCCAGATGGTAAAATGAAATTCCAAGGCCATGATTAGCATTGTGAAAGAGCAGATTGGCAGCTCTCCTGTGATCTGATAGGTGTTGGGAAGGCCTAAAAAATCCTAAAACAGCTGCTCTTGGGCGTACCATCAAGCTTAAATTTCCAGCATTAGAGATTTATATTTTTGGGTCTTGGATGAGTACTTTGATGAAGAGGCAATACAGTAACGGAAAATATTTTAAAAATATAAAACTGCATTAGTTATTCTCAACTCATGGAAGAAAAGAACTCTGTTTTCAAACCAAGACATTTAGGTGAGAGAGACCAACCCCACTTCATACGGATCTTGGGTAGAAACTAGATAAATCGTCCAGCAGGGATGATGCATTTTCAGTGACCCCAAGATTAGATAAAGGTCATAAATAAAAGGAAGAGGAATCATCAGGAGTAATTTTTACAAGCGTTGATCCTCTCTACAAGAGAATCAAGCTTTGATTAATCTTACCTAGCCAAAGAAATTTTAAATTCATCTACGTAAGGGATTTTTGTTTTCACATTTTACAAACCATTAAGATCGTAAAATATATGTTAAGATAGTCTTGACCACAGAGTCAGGCAACAGAAACAAACACACAAGCACTTTCATTTTGTAAAATGAAATGTATGGTGTACATTTATTCTAGAACAGAGTAATAAAAAAGATAAAAATTACAGTGAACATCCACTAGGTGGCGAGTGTGCTATGCAGTGTCCCACTCACCTGCTTAAGGTGGAGCTGTTTCATCTTGTTCATCAAGATCACATCAGATTGCATCGTGGCCAAACAGATGTCTGCAGTAGATTTTAGAAGCCAGGTAATAGTTTCCAATTATTAGAGAGTAACTTGCCTTGTGAATTAGATGCCCTCCCCAGCCGCTAAGCAACATGAAGGGCTATTTATTAGATCACTATGTGTTTTAATACCACTGTTCAGTGCTGCCAGGCTTTTCATCTGAATTCTATTCTGGTTATTCTCCCAATACCATGCAATCTGGAGTTAAGACCTCCGTCCTGGGCTACAGATTCTTTTCTGTAATTTTCCTCGTGATAAGGACTGTTAATCAACCAAATGGACCTGAGATCCTCTTCCTTTGGCACTTTACAAGTCTTTGTTCTTTCTTTATAGCCCTCTTATGTGAAGTACCACATTTTAAGCACTAGACACAGAGGATTAATAATTGCAGGGTTGGAAGATAAGATCAGCTGATATGGACGTGTACCTACTCAAAGTTACACTACAATGAAGCTTCTGCGTTAGAAAACCTCTCATTTATCAATCCTTTTTGGGAGCAGGACTAATTTGCATTAATTTGATGTACCAATTAGACAAAATGTAATAGTGATCTTTACACCTTCTTAAGTGTATTTCCTTTCAATTTGACTTAGTTAGCAAGTATTGCTTTCTTCCTAGCTTACAATGAACTCTATCTCTCATACTTTATTTTTCTTTACCTCTTTGATTTATTATCACATAACAATAAAAAGTTACAAAAGTAGCATGATCCTTATCTAGTAATGCTAAGTATTTTTAAGAATGAAATTATAATGTTAATCTTGAATCAACTGTTTATCACTCCCTTTCTAAAGTTCATTAATACTTAGCACATTGTGATTTCTGATTGACTATAATTTTGTGCAAAATATGATGGAGGAGTTCAAATATAAAAAAGAGAGATCATTTCAAAAATCAGGGCACAAAAATATCAATAATGTTATGTAAGTCAATTATTAAAGTGACATTTACATCAATTTCATGAACAATAAATAGACATAAAGGAGCCGCTTTAGTCTTAAATTAATTCCCCTAAAACGCCAATTCTAGCTTCTGAGACAATTCTAGCTTCTGAGTGCTCTGAATTACTGCATCTGTCTTTCCTCTTTCAGCAATGTCTTCACTTTCAAAAGGCTCCTGATTCTGTCAAATTAGAAAGCAATGTGATAACTTACATTAATTTATTAATTACTCATAAATTTCTATTTTTCTTCAGTAGGATTTACTGAAGAATAAAGAAATGCTTTAGAAGGAATTTTTAATGCTAAGATCTTGGACAATAATCAGAGTATTCTTCCACATGCCAATATAATGAATGTTGATATGCCAGCTAACAAAGACACGTGCTCCTCTGAAGATTCTCCATAATGTGAGGCTTACATCACATCAGAGCAGTGGAGAGAATGCCAGTTAGAATCCTGGCTACACTACCAGTAACAAAACAACAACAAAACAAAACAAAACAACAAAAAAAATAAACTGTGCAAAACCAAACGACAAGAAAACACCACTTGTGCAAAAATAGCGGTTTTACACAAGGTCCTAATATTTCTGAACCCCTGCTTCCTACTCTGCTAATAGACAGATGTGGAAGGGGAATAATAATACCTAATACATAGAGCTGACAGAAATTTAAATGAAATAGTGCATTGACTCAACATTTTGATTAGTACAGAGTAAGTTCTGAATCAATAGTTATATTATCGTATGGTGAAACATGGACCAAATAAGAGGTAAATCACATTGTGGTTTGATTTTATCCAAATTTCCAAGGAAAATAAATTTAAAATATTTTAAACTATATTTATTAACTTAATCCCATCACAATGCACATCATTTTTGTGACTTTTTTAATTCCAAAGGAAGAGAAAAATTGTTAAGCCATTCAATATTTGAAAACTGAACTTAAGATTATTTACACAAAATAATATTTCTCAGTATTTCTCCCTTCTTTAGTCCTTATAATTTCTCTAGACATATCAAAACTTAGTATGAAAAATATAATTTGAATTTTAACTGAATATTTTAAAGAATATGTAAGATGTAGTGGAAAATATATTTGAAAAGCAATGAAAAGTGCTTTATTGTTGTATAAGATTAATTTTTGAAGTTTTAAAATTATTTGTAATAAAAAACACTGAACATGTTCTGAAAAATAGACTTTTATTTTTATAATAGGTAATGTTGCAGTAAGAACTTCATCATTTTACAAGTAAGTGTGTATTTGAGTGTAAAACACACACCTAGCAACATTCTGTAGACAAACATTCTAGTGATTATAAATTGTATATTGCTTGAGATTTATTTATATTTACTTCTCACAATATCGGAGATGTATCTACTTAATGTATGCTACGTAAAATGAAACTATTTTCTTTCATTTTGAATACAAGTCGTTTTACAATAAATGTTATATTTTAATGATATTTTATTTAAAAACATCACAAGTGACAAGTTATGAAAACATGTTTAAAAACATGTAGTTCAAATATCCATAAAAATTTAACTTGGCTTATTGAACTTGTCCCTGAAAAATTTATGATTGTTACAAAGAAATGGTATCTGATATGCATGCTCAGAATTAAACATTCAAAAAGTGTTAATTTGCATAACTGAACCATTGACCTCTATATCTACTCTATTTTCTGAAATATATTTAAGTAGATGTTTATCTTTCTATTTCTCCATACAAATATGAATATCATAGATCCTGTGATCGCCATGACAAATTATGTGGACCACTGTCATCTAGAGGAATGTACATCTGACCAGAGCAAAAATAAACCAAATATTATCCCAATGTATATGTGGAAACTTTAACATTTAGAAAAATGTCCCCAGAGACACACAGGGATCTGTATCATGTGAATTTACATTGAATGATCCTTGGACAGTGATGCTTGGCACATAAGCAGAGGGAAGAAGGAAAAGCCAGCATCATAGAGACGAGTGCATCAGAGACAGTGGTCCATGATGAAAACCTTCCATTCCGTGATATTATTTCCAGTCTCCCTGTGGTTGACACTATTTCCCTTTCCCTTAGGTTCTATGAATCCTCAATAGATCCCAACAGCAATTTCTCTATTTTTGACTCAACTAACTCAAGTGGTTTTCTGCTTCAGGCTAGTTAGATGGTTTCTTATACTGTAAACAAGCATATAATATTTCTTAGGAATGTATTGTTGCATTAGAACACATAGTATCCCTAAATTAAACTATTTTGAAAGCATATTTTACTAAGTTCATTAAGCATTATGCTATAATATGACTGCAGTACAGAAAATAAAGATATTTTAATAGACATTAAAATGATATAGATACAACTCCACCTTTTACTCCCATTTAATTATGTACTACATAAAAATATAGCAAAAATTATTGCCAAAAATTATTTAATAAAAAAATAAATTTATTTTTAATTTAATTTTTTAATTTAAAAAAATCTTAAATTTTTAATTAAAAAATAAATTTTCCTAAAAATATCAGTTGTTTCTGATCTTTCTGTAGACTCTCTACTTATTTTTCATGATAAGTATATATTACCTTGTATTAAATCCATATCAGATTTATGAAGGGCCAATGTTTAACTTCCTAAATGAAAGATGATATTACTGATTATATTAAGATTGATAGCCAACATTTTGTTATAGATTAGAGATAAAAATCAGAATTAGTATTAAATAATATTTTTACATAGTTCTTGGATGGGAGAGAATTCATTTTCACTTAGTAGATATAGCCAATAATTTTGTTATCAAAGTGAAGTTACTATTAAAAAGAATAAAAGGAACATTAACTACCAAACAAAATTTGGATACATGATTGACAGGAGCAATTTGTAGACCATGATTACATAAAATACACAAAAAATAATAATATTATAAAATATTTTTGTTGATTCTTATATTTCTCAAACCAGCTTTACAAATTTTGAAAAGTGACTTTATATTTTAAGACTCTCAGGGTAAAAATTTCTGCATTATTTACCATATTATTTACAGAGACAATTCTCTTTGAAATGGCTTTGGGAAAAATATCCTGCTACAAAAGTAAATCAAAAACAAATAGGAAGATATATTAATGTGAAATGGTGGAAATCATGGCTTCAGCTTTGTGAAACTGCTATTTTTGTAGATAAAAAAATAGCAAGGTTATATGTTTCAATGTAAAAAATATGCATACATGTGTATTATCTATGATCTAGGCAAGATTTGGAAATAATTTTTAAAAGAATAAAAATAGGTCCACTTGAGAAGTAAAAGCATCCATGGTTTAGAGAAATTATTTCAAGTCATATTTTAACCTTATTGATTTTCATATTTTTCAAAAGTGTAATTATTTGATTAATATTATCGATGAGCCTTGTACCACTCAATTATTACTCTAAAAGGCTTTTTCTGCTGCTTGGTAATCTACTGTCAGTAAACAGACTAAAAGTCCACCCATCAGAATAGATAGTACCTTTGTGTGCTCATATTCAATAGAATATCACAGCATTTTTATAGAATCTAAATTATTTTATAAAAAATATAAAATTACAGGTAGATGATTTAGAGATATGTTATTCATATACATTTATTTGAAAAGGTTCTGATTTATTTTAAGTCTTGGCAAACAAACTACTTTAGAAACTTAAAACATTTCAGCAGTTTATTATTACAGAGAAGCCACATCTGGTATAAATGATTATTAGTGGTTGTCAGAAATGCATTATTAATTCAGTGGATCGTGATTTTCAATATTAATTATCCATGGCATGATTTTTCAGATCCAGTCTCATTAATCACAGGCCTTAGGCCAATATGCTAATTTGAAGTCTATGTAAGAATTACTAAATATTTGTTCCTTGATAATACAGTAATAAAACTATGAACCAGAGTATACCATGACTGAAGACCATTGCTATATAAGGTCAAATATTAGATAACTCTAGCCAGCTGGAAAAGTGTTTATTTTTCCATAGAGTACAGACATCCTAAAAGTTTATCCCAAATAATTGAGATTATTCCTGTGAGTCACAGAGTAATCTCCTGGATCTTTTGCTTGTTTGCATGTTCTCTTGCTTGCTTGCTTATCTGTTTCTGGAATCCAACAATGTTATTTCATTAATTCCCAATGAATCAACAATTTGAAATGTGAAGTATAATGGCAATGTATGATCCAGGATCTTAAAGAACAGACTCTCTCTTAATTACAGGAAAATGTACGGGGAACATTTTTTGCCATGTACAGTTGACTCTCTTATGTTAAAAATAACTGACACGCACCCTAGGAATTATTGCAGACTGTATCTGAGGAACTGATTCTTGGGACAGAGGCTTAAAGGACAGTCAGGTCATTATTCTCCATGAATACCTTTCCCATATAAATTTCAAAAGCTGTCTCTTGAAGAACAGTTTTTCATATCTGCTGTGTCATATGCATTATCTACCCTTTGCACCAACACCTTGGAGTTTTAGCCTGTTTGTGTTGCAGGCTTCCAGTCTGACTAGTGAATAGACTTCACAGTCTGTGTTGGTGAATAGAAGCAGGCAAATGTACTGTGGCTCTGCAATTATTTACATTCAAATCAACCATGCTCTAACCCTAAGAAGTGATTCTGGTAGGGAAGATTTTAAGTTGGTAATTGAGGTATCTTTAGATGTGTGAGCCTATTCATGAACATCAAAAGTTTTATATCACACATTGGCCGTGTGTGTGTGTGTGTGTGTGTGTGTGTGTGTGTGTGTGTGTTTGGTTGGTTCTGAGTACAAATTTAATTCCTTCATCTATTAAATATTCTTTTGCTTTTGGTCTTTTCTGCATCTCTGAGTGCCACTTCTGTTTTATTTGTGTAAATTTTCACTGTTCTTTCTCTCTTTTCTTTTGTTTTGATGGACGCTTCATAAGGTAATACTTTTCTGGATGGCTTGCTAGTGCTCTGATTTCCTAACCCCTGAGCAGTTCTTGAAAATTTATGTTCAGGTAATGATTTTGACATTGAGCTTTCCCTTTTTGGCTTCTAAATCTTAATTATACCAACTAATGATAATTTAACATGACCAAGTCACTTTTTCAAGTTTCTTTATTCATACTTTTTTACATTCTTTTCACATTTTTAATTCTTTTCACTTTCCAGCTTTTTTTTTTCCTTCTCTCCTACTATATGATGTAACCTATTTTGGGGTTTTGAACCAAAAAATTCTGTTATATCCTGGTTTTCGATAACTTTGGAAACATTATTTAGACATTATAAACCTCCATTCTTCATCTGTAAAATATGGAATATGATCTCAATTCCACAGGTTTCTTGTACCAAGTAAATGCATGAATGTACACAATTCGTGTTACATGGGACTCAGGAAAGCTTGTTTCCTTCTCCTTCCTTACAGAGGGTATTGGCATTACTGGTATTTGACAAATACATCCATTCAAAGACAGAATACTGGAAGTTACTCATGGGCTTCTTCACCAAAACATAAGCTTAGAAGAGATTCTAATTTTAGTTTAACTATTAATGTCATCCTTAATAAGAATTCCAGTTCTTCTTGTTAGAGATGATCCCATCCATTAATCTGGAAATGACCACAGCAAATCTTTTACTAGTCTATCTGCTTTCAATTTTGTTCCCTTCCACTTATTTCTTCCATGTGGTAGCTGGATTATCTATACAAGTATATACAAAAATTTGAAAGACACACATGCATTTTTTTCTACTGTGCATACATTCTAAAATTCTATGAAGTCACAAATGTACTTACATAATTATAAAATCTCTAGTTAGCAATTTTTTTTTCTTGAGATGGCGTCTCTCTGTGTTGCACAGGCTGTAGTACAATGGGACAGTCTTGGCTCACTGCAACCTTCGTCTCCTGGGTTCAAGTGGTTCTCCTGCTTCAGCTTTCCGAGTAGCTGTGGTTACAGGTGCATGCAACCATGCCTGGATAATTTTTATACTTTTAGTAGAGATGGGATTTAACCTTGTTGGCCAGCCTGGCCTGGAACTCTCAACCTCAGGTGATCCACCAGCTTCAGCCTCCCAAAATACTGGGATTATAGGCATGAACCATTGCACCCAGACTAGCTAGCAATTTTTTTTTAAAAAAAGTAACAAAGTAAAAAAAAAAAAAAAAAAAAAAAAAAAAAAAAAGACTGAAAAAAAAACTTAAGAACAATTGATACTCATAATCTCCAGTAATTTCTTAAGAATCAGAAAGCAAAAGATGAATAATGCAATAGCTAAAGTGATGGAGAACATGAACATGCAGTTCATAGTGAAAGACACAGCCAGTGAAGCCACCACATAAGGATGATTATATCCACATTTGAACACATATTTTTTTTTTTTTTTTTTTTTTGAGACGGAGTTTCGCTCTTGTCACCCAGGCTGGAGTGCAATGGCGCGATCTCGGCTCACCGCAACCTCCACCTCCTGGGTTCAGACAATTCTCCTGCCTCAGCCTCCTGAGTAGCTGGGATTACAGGCACGCGCCACCATGCCCAGCTAATTTTTTGTATTTTTTTTTTTTTAGTAGAGACGGGGTTTCACCATGTTGACCAGGTTGGTCTCGATCTCTCGACCTTGTGATCCACCCACCTCGGCCTCCCAAAGTGCTGGGATTACAGGCTTGAGCCACCGTGCCCAGCCTTCATTTGAACACAATTTAAAATGAAAAGGAGGTTTTGCATTTTGCCTATGAATTTAGCAACCATTAAATGTTTCGCAATACCTAGTATGCGGAGGGCATGGGGGATAGCATAGCCCATAAAGTCAGCATTCTTTAGCTTGCTTTACAAGTCCCTCTGACCTGGATCCTTGGTGTTCCTCCAGCACTGACCCGCTATCCACTACCATTCTCCAGCCACAATGACCTTTCTCTAATTCGTCTCATGAGATATGTTATCATCAGTCTTCACACAGAATTTTTCTCTTGACCAAAGCATCTCACCACTTTCAATTCAGTTAGTTACAGATTTATTCTTTACTGTTCATTAACTGGAAGAGTCTATCTATGTCTTCCGTAGACCCTACTAGATGACCCTGCTGTGTTTTCACATAGCAATCCTTGTCTCACTTCTCATGCTGTTATTGCCTGTTTGATCTTGGTCAGTCTGCTAGACCACAGGCTTTCTTGCTCACTTTCTTATCCCTACTATCTATAAAACTCACTGAAATTTAGTGGCTCTTCAATAAATAGGTAAGTAATTTGTTAACTGTTAATATTTGAGCATTTTCACGAATGCTACCTGATTATTCACCAATCAATAGACTTGTCACAAAGATCCCAATGTGATTGCGTAAGTATTAGCTGATTCAGGGCACTGTCTAATCCCTGGGCATTGTCTTTTCTATATCATCAATAGTCTATCATAAGATAATAATATGGATTATTATAATTACCATATTTTATTGATAAAATGAAGATATAAAAAAATTAAACCACGTGACTACAAAGACGTGTAGTCACCAACTGCTGGTTCTCTAAGTATCATTTAGAAACCAGAAGAATGATTTTACAAGCTTATGAATTGGGTTGCTATGAGTCTTGAGGATAGGATGACTCTGTATTAAATAGGATTTTAATGGCTAGAGGTAACAGAGGGAGAGAGTGGGGGAGGAAGGGAGAGAGAGGCAGCTGAGATATATTGGATCTGTTACCAATGAAGAATTAGACTCAGGTCATCTTATACAGTAAAGTAGAACTATTCAATTGAAAAATTAATAGAATGCAAATTCCTTACCATAAAAAAAAAAAAAAACAACGGTGCTCTTTAGCCATTATCATTTTCCCACAGAATAATATAATTCTTGAGACTTGTTAACTCTTCTGGCATGAAAGTGTTAAACTAGAAGCTTAGTAACATCCATTGGAGTTGTTATGGAAGGATTCTTAACATAGATGAGGGAGTTGAACTATGGAGTTCCTCAAATCTCTCAGATTCTAAGATTAATGAGTCCAGGGATATGTGAAGACACTGTAATCAGTTTGCTGTAATCACAAATGTTATACAAGCAGAATTCCATTTCAGGCTCATAAAAATTTTACATTCCTTGTAATGAAGATCTAGTTGATAAGATTAACTCTACTCTGTGCCAAAAATGGACAAGTGACCTGAGGGGTAGCTATTGCAGAGCAAAGCTTCTTACATTTCCTACAAAGACACAGATTGGAATAGGTAACTCAATATTGTTTACAACAGAAGATGTTCATTAGTATGAATTCATTTTACTTTAATTTTATTTAAAAACTTAACAGCAAAGATATATATTTTAAAAACTTTTACAGTTAAAAGTTAAAACTCTATGAAATAATCAGCAATAATAAACATTGAAAAATACTGGTGAAACTAAAATTATTTCAAGACATACATGAAATAGTTCATTCTGTTTATTATCGTTATCATGCAACAATCTGGGTGGAGTTTTTCAACAAACTCGGAGATGCCATTTTAAGGAAGTCTTGTGTAAAATACAGGCTCTGTGACATAAGGCAAATTCACTTTTGGGGACACTGGAGTTAAAGTAGAGATACTGAAAATTGTTCCTTTACTTATTCATTGGGAGAAACATTCCAAGTGGTGTAGCAAAGTACTGTACAAAATAGCAGTTTTAAATATTAGCCCCCAGTAATAAACCAGTAAGGCAGATGCTATGAATTGCAAATGGTTTTGCCATTGAGGTGTTTCTCAGATGAAAACATTTATACTTCATGCACAGCTGAAGAATGGTAGGGAGGGCAGGAATAGCTCTATAGGGATTTTTAAATTTAAGATTGATTAATGATTTTAAACAATGATTAGGAGACTATTTAGCACAGAGTAAACTGAATTTATTTTTCTATAAACCAATTAAAGTCAAGAAGCACATTGCTTTGGCTAGAATTTGGTAATGTTCCTAACATTTATGTGCTTATTTTTTTTACTATGTCACCTATTTGGAAGTACACCTGTTTTACACTACTGGAATAACCCTAAAGTTTCAAAAAACTTTGCCTGCAGAGTGTTAAACTCATGTATTGGGAGAATATGACTTATATGAAGATATTATTTTAAAAATAATTTTCATTGCCAGAGTCACATATTGAGAGCAAGTATGTTATTTCTGGAAGTCACTGAAAAGCTTTGTGTATGCACAGTTAACATTTAATTTTAATATAATAACTAATGTCCCATCCAATAAGTTATTTTTATTGAAAGGGCTCACATTTACAGAGGTTAATATTGCTAAGTAGGAGATGCCTTATGTCCTAAAGTATATAAGGGAAAGGTCAGCCTAATGAGTTGCTTCTAAACATTTTTATTGAATATTTTTTGGATGCTTCACTTGTATATACCTAGTTGATGATGGAAAGCAGGACAATTGGCTACTTGTCCTGCCATCTCCTCTCATGCCGGTATTCTCTCTACTCTTCCTTTTCCTCTTGATTTTTGTAATAGCACAATTTAAATCACTGAAGCAGATTCATAGTAATCACAGCTATTACCCAGCACCGATCTTTACTAGTAATACCTGCAAACAAGTACAAATGAAATAATCTTCTCTGGAAGAGACTGAAACCATCAGACAACACCCGCAAGTTTTTTTTTTTTTTTCTTAGAACATCTTTTGTTTTCAGAAAAACATAATTTTTTGGAACAAGATACCTAAAAATATAGCTCACAAAAAGTTCCACTTTAATTTGGGGAAAAACATCTTCTTATACTCTGTTAATTGTATAACTCACTAGCTCCCATTCTCCAGACAGCCCTGCAGCATAAATTGACAATGGCAGGTTCATTTACAGTATTGCAATCTAGGCTGTCTGGATATATCTTGATATAACTATTTAATAGTTAAGGACTCTTCTCTCTTTTTTTATTTTTTCTTTTCTTTTCTTTATTTTTCTTTTTTTTTTTTTTTTTTTTTTGAGACAGAGTCTCCATTCTGACAAGTGGCTACCTCATTTGATTAAAAAAAAATAGGAATTGCATAGTTTATTATAACTTACGTTACATTAAAGTGTTTGCAAAGCACAGCACGTAGCAGGTGCTCAATGAACAATTCTTTTCTTTGCCTTTTTGTGGAAGTTAATAAGATCCCAGATGTTTCCTCTATGATCAATAGTGTTAGACAATTTTCTTGTTATGATATTGACTATTTAATGTTTCTGTCTTATCTCCTTTGCTGTTATCTTTTTTCTCCATTACCCTAATTATGAATATTTTTCCAAATAACGCCCTCAATTCATTTATTGTTTCATTCTACGTTCCTCATTAAATACCTTTTGGGGTATGATAATTTTTTGTTTTGAAACTACACACATACATGAAATTATCACTTTTATTTAGATAAAACTGAAACCACATCAAGCAAAAAAGAAATGTTTAAATTAAAAGAAATTCCGTGCATAAGTCATCACTGACAATACTCTCAAATTCAATTCTGAGTATGGGACATTGATATCTTCAATTTTATTCAGTACTTTTTCAATAGAAAAGCTTATACAAAAAAACTGTTTAAATGTTTCTCATGGAATTTCACCTTTACATTCATTCCTTTGTTCAAAAATATTTGGAGTATTTGAGTACCTACTATAAGTTCAGTGTTACATGTGGTGCTAAGCAAAAGAATCATGCTTCCTACTCCCAACTTCCCTTTTTTGCATTTTCTTTTCTGGCTTGACCGCTGCCAGTCAAGCTCTTATCCTCCCTTACCTGGAAAGAAGAATCAGCTAGCTGTTGAAAAGGAGGAACAAGGTGAAAAAATTAAGAGGGTCTCAAGGATTACAGAATGTATGAATTTATTAATGCCATCATTTACTGTCCAGGTAATATTTACATCCTAGCCTTTAGAGTCAGAACCTTCCTGATCTTGCTCTACTTGACTCTGGTTTTGCATCTCCAACATCTTCAGCTTACTTCCAAACTTTCTCTATGCTCCCTCAACCTTCCCCATCTTTGACTAGAATGGGTTAAAATTCATACACATCAACTCTCTCTCAGTTTGCCACCACTTCTCTCTTGGTACAATATACCTTTTGGGAATAGAGGTCCAAGATCTTCATGCATATTTTATTCTCCTTAAAAGAAATCTTCCATTTTATCTGTTGTATATATACACCAAGTATACAACTTAAGAATGACTGTTCAACATCTTTCTCTCTTCTTATTTTTAAAGAACTTCTTATGAAATAAGGACCTCATTCATTATTCTAGGCTGAGGAGTTTCTCATAAGCTAATTCACATATATAGTACTTCTAAAACAATTATGATTTCTCCTTTATCTTCTAAAAGAAGTTAAAGACATCTTTTATCTTAAAAAAAATCTATAAAACCGTACAGGCAGCATGTAAAAGTTAATCTTTAAGAATCTGCCACTCTGCACATTTGGTAGCATTCACAGAAATCACACACAGCTAAGTTAAGTGATGCTTAATTCTATTGACAATGAGCTTTCAGGTAACATTTTTGGCTGGCACACTTAAAAAAGATGTAAAGACTTTTGAAGTCATTAGAAAGCCAAAGCTTAATCATTATTACAGTATAAGTAGGCCCCAGTGTCCGTAAATCTGTCCATACATACTTCACTTTGCTTGGGTACACCATGATGTTATTGAAGGACAGCTGTTCACTGAAAAATTGCTCATATTTAGTTCTGAGACAAAGCCTGTGTATTCCAAGAAGCAAACCTTATACTTTTCAGGAAGAATTCTAGGAATTAACTGCCATTTTCTTCCTATAAGGACAATATTTTTACACTTAACAAGTGCCCAACTTATTGTACCTTTTTCCTTTTACATCCAGCAATTTTCTCTTATTGCTATTCTTTGTTACATAATCTGCTCCAATAGGTTCAATTGTATCTTTTGTCCTCCAGAGACGACTGGAACCATGTGTGTGTTTAGCTATTGCAAAGACAACATTTTCATGTTGATCAAAATAAGGCAACAAGCCTATAAGGATTTTCTGAGTTTGACAACCGCTAATCCAACTTCACCCTTTCATCAGGGTTCAGTTTAAGTCACAAAACATACTGACACCGTGTTCTTTTCTCTACATCTCAGTAATTCTTTCTTTCTACACCATTTGCGTTCCATTTGGTCTGTGCTAGTTTATATTGCCATGGCTATCATCCTTAAAATAAGGGAATATTAATTGCACTCTTGAACATTTCTCTATTTCTCACAGAGTCAGGCTTCTGATAAATGTCAAATTAAGACATTTAAACTCATTATTGCTTTGTATTCACTTTTCCCTTACTCCATTAGTGTGTAAAGGACATTGGCATTTCCTTCTCTTGATTAATCCTTCATAGTTACAATTACAGGAGTCTTTTAGAAAAAGCTGGGGTAGAAACATGCAAATTATGTTATTTAGGAGAATGGAAACAATAAATGCCCTTAATGTACACAAAGAGTAAGAAAGGATATTTTGTGGGCTTCATCTTTGAACAAATATTTTTTCAAATGTAATCACCTTTTCTCATATTTACATGTACTTTGCAAATTTTGATTTAGTCTGCAAAAAATAACATTTTTTTCTGGTCATTTTATCATAATGATAGAACCTTACATAATTAATAATCAAACACTAACATCTCTTACTATCCAAAATAACAAAACAATTACTTTGTTAAAATAAGAATTAGAGACATATCTCTGTCATCTCTACTGGTTTCCAATACTGTGTTGAAGATTATAGCAAATACAATGGGTCAATAAAAATTAAAATCTGCTATAAACTTTGGGAAAAATTAGATCAAGTTTTATTCCACTATTGTTTTTATTCTTTTGATAGAATTGTTTATCTAGGAAAATGAGATTAAGTTGATTAAAGAATCAGCAGGATAAAATACAAATATACAAATTATAACCCTTCTTGTTTCGAAAATAAAAATCAGCAAAAGGAAGTAGAAAGAAAATCCCATTTCTAATATTCACAAATTTATAAGATAGCTAATCAGGATAAAAGAACACTATTACTTAATCTATAAAGGTTTATGAAAGCAAACAAATATATGCCCGTATGATATTTTTGAAAGTAAAATCCAAAACATGAAAATGTCAATTCTCCCAAATTCAGTGTATAAATTTTACATCATTCCATGTAGGGAAAGCCATAATTCCAACTAGGAAAAGTCTTAGGAAAAGCGAAATTCCTCTGGAATTTGATTAAAAATATTAAATATATTATGGAAAATAAGTGCCTAAGAAAAGACAAGGAACATTGAAGACTAGAAATGGAGGTTGTCCAAGCAGATATTAGAATATGTTATAAAGTATTGTAATCAAATAAATATGATCATGTTTGATTTGTTAATATTTGGACACTGAATTTATGATTATTTTACTGTAAGATATTGACAAATACTTTTTTGTGATATCTTTATGAGATTCTGGTGTCAGGATTATGTTGGATAGTCCTACAATAATTTGGTAGTTTTCCTCTTTACTAACTTTTTGAAACTGTATGTTCAAGGTTATTATTATCTATTATATGTTGAATATAATTCCCCAGTAAAGTCATCACGGAGTGTTTTGTTTGAAAATTTTTTTGATAATTAATTCAATATTTTTCATGCAATATGGTTCTCCAGATGTTTTTTGTCCTTGTAGGAAGCAGAATTTTAAGATGGCTCTGAGATTCTCACTCCCAAGTGTGTAGTCCCTACTTCTTTGAGTATGAGAAAGATATGTGAATATAATTGGATATCACTCCTGTTATGAGATTATGTTGTATTGCAAAAGTGAAAGAATTCTACAGATACAATTAAGGGCCTTAATCATTTGGCTTTATGATAGTCAAAAGGGAGATTGTCCTGCTGAAATGGGAGAGTTTCCCAGTTCCCCTGCAGGATGTTTGACAGGAGTGTGGCTTGTCTGTTTCGTTGCCTCTGAGCTCAAACCACTAGGGGAGCATGCAGACAGGCAGGTGCAGAGGCCATGGAGAGGTGTGTCCGACTCGCGGTAGTGTCTAGGGATGTGTGCCTGCGACCCCGGTGTTACAAAGCTCTTTCAGCTTTGCCGTCTGCAGACGGCTTTAATGTCGATCATCTCAATGGACCTTCTGTCTTATCGAAATGGCCGAGGGCCAGTGTGAAAGCCTTCAGTCTCCTGAGCTCTTGCCCAGTGTCCCGGAAGAATCGGATCTCACACAGGCTGGAATGTTGAGTGCAAGGTTTTGTTGAGAGGTGGTGGTGGCTCTCAGTGAGATGGACGGGGAGCTAAAAGATGGAGAGGTAGGGAGATCATCTTCCCCTGGAATTCAGCTGTTCTTGGCCTCACTCCTCTCAACATGCAGAAGCCTCTTCCCT
This sequence comes from Saimiri boliviensis, assembly GCF_048565385.1. Classification (NCBI taxonomy): domain Eukaryota; kingdom Metazoa; phylum Chordata; class Mammalia; order Primates; family Cebidae; genus Saimiri; species Saimiri boliviensis. The sequence goes on from NC_133458.1 coordinate 12,238,510, forward strand.
TTTTCTCTGCCATGACCCCTGCTACTCTCTGTCACTCTGTTCCTCTGCTCCACTCAACGCTCAACAACTTCCGTGTATGCCTACTAAGGTCTCAGGTTTATGTGGGCACAGGAATGGGGTCGTGGCAGGCCAGAGTGAAAATGCAACATTCAGGCGTGAAAACAGCAGTGCCTGATTACACTTAGGTCTGTGGGCACAGGAGCTAGGGTGGAGCCCCAGCCAGGGACCCCATCCTTCTCTGCCCAACGATTCCCTGCCTTCTTCCCATATCAGCCCGTATCTGGGCTGGGGGATGAGTGAGGTGCTAACATAGCAGATGAACCCTTTAAAAGAGGAACTAGGCAATACAAAAGGAGGAAGCAGAGCTTCAAAGCATCAGCAGAGCGTCGGCACCTCACTGACTTAAGTAATGGGTACCTTGACTCCTGATCCATGGAATTGTGAATTCAAAGTATGCTGTTTTAAGCCAGCAAATTTGTAGTAATTTGCTACACATCAATAGAAAACAAATAAAATAAATGTAAGTAAACTGTGTCTCTTAAAATGTGTGTCCCTTTAATCGAAGATGTTGAAATTTTAGGCATAAAGTGTTCGTAATAGTATTGTCCTATGACTCGAGTATGTGATGATATTCTGATGCCCATTGCCGATATTGGTAACTGGTCTTTTTTCTTTTTTTCTCCCCTTATTTATTTTTCCATAATCGATCTTGCTAGGATCTTGTCAACTTTGTCTTTTCGAATGATCAAATTTCGCTTTGCACGTTTTTAAAATATTTTGTTCATTTTTGTTTTATTGATTTCCGTTTTTACCTTTCCTTATGGGCTGAATGTGTGTCTTCCTCCAAAATGCGTATGACGAAGCTCTAATGCCTTATGTGGTGGCGTTTGGAGGTGAGGCGTTTGCCAGATAAATGGGATCAAATGAGGTTGTGAAGGTGGGGCTCTGTGACATGATTTGTGTTCCTAGAGGAAGAGATACCAGGGAGCTCGCCTCTCCCTCTCTCTCACTTTTGCTCTCTGTGATCTCAACCAACAAGGAAGTCAATGTCAGCACACAACAGAATGGTGGCCACCTGCAAGCCATGAAACAGCCTTCATCAGGAACTGAATTGGCTGGCACCTTGATGGTGGGCTTCCAGCCTCCAGAACGGTGGGAAATAAATTTCTGTTGTTTAAGTCATGCAGTCTACTATATTTGTGACGGCAGTCCAAGCTAATGCATCTTTATTATTTTCTCCCTTCTGCTAATTTTGAGTGCGATTTTCTCTTCTTTTCCTACCTCCATGAAGTTGACACTTCCATCATTCATTTTGAATCCCTCTTCTTTGACTTCAAATGATAATGTTAAAATGTATTCATGATGAATAGAATAACATCCAGAAATAGACTTACACATTTAATTTACTCATTTTTGTCAAATGCGTCACAACTATCTAATAGGAAAGAAGAGATTTTGCAAGTAATGGAAGAGGAACAAATAAATAATGAAGTAAATGAACTTCATAATTCACATAAAAACACAGAAAATAAAATAAATGATTCTTGAACATAAAATAATATCTATATGATCTTTAAGGAGGCAAGACTTTTTTATGTAAGACCAAGAAAACACTAATTATATAAGAAGAGAGAAAAAAATGAATTTTACCACAATTTAAAACTTCTGCTCACTGAAAGTCACCACCAGATAAAGTAAATAGAAAAGCCTCAGGTTGGGAGACTATAGCCATATTAGATGTAATTGACAAAAGATTTGTATACAAAATACATAAAGAATTCCTAAAATTAATAATAAAAAGTCAGAAACCCAACTTTAAAAAGTGGTCACAAGTGTGGAGAGTTATCTGAGGTATATTAAAATAACTATTAAAATGTTAAAAATGTACAATATAATTTTTTATTAGAGAGATGTAAATTAAAACCATGAAACCATTTCATAACCAATGGGATGAATAAAATTAAAGGCAAATAAGGCACATGTTGACAAGGAAGTAGAGTAATTGGAACTTTTATATAATGCTGGTGGGAGTTAAAATAAATCGACTGCATAGAAAAACAATTCTGTAATTTTCTTATAATGTTATATATATACATTTATAATTATACCAATAGTTATTTACCCCAAAGAAATAAAATTACAAACACATAAAAATACTTTAATAAAATTAATTTAGAACAAATTTATTTATGACAGCTTCAAACTGGCAATGACTCAACTATCTATCAGTTGGAGAATAGATAAACAAACTGTAGTACACTCAATACAATTGAATTCTACCCAGGATTAAAAATACCTGTTGATTTATATAATAACATTACTGAATCTCAAAACACATTGAGCAACCAAATGTAAGCTCAAAAATTATATACTCTATTATGCTTTTTGTGTGTAGCTTTCCTAAGCAAAACTAACATGAAAAAAGTCAGAACAGTGTTTGTGGTTGTGTTCATGTATGTGCCTGTGTGTGTGTGTGTGTGTGTGTGTGTGTGTGCATGTGTGTTTGCCTAGAAATGGAAAGAAGGGAAGTTTTGAAGTCAAAGGAACATCCTGTGGTACATGTGGAGTCAATCAGGGACTTAATGCAAACAGAGACTTGAAATGTGTGTGTGTGTGTGTGTGTGTGTGTGTGTGTGTGTGTGTGTGTCATGGTATGTAATTTTTTTTTTTTTTGGTCTTTGTATGTGGATATTTCTTGTTTGACTTTACACTTGGTCTAGCCAAAAAATAAACAAAAAAGAGATAAGAGGAAGAAGGAAATGGAGGTAAACAGTTCCAATGAATTGCAAAAAAGGAGGAATCACAGCTGCAATTTATCTGAAAAGTTTCATGGAAAAAGAAGCTCTGAAAAAAGCACATCAAAGAAGGGTAAGAACATTGAAGAGAAGAGTACACATTGATAATAATACAAGCCAGATGTGCTCATAGAACATTGTGAGAGCATTTTGATGAAAAACTCAATGGTAACGCTAATGTTAGGGTTGTTATTTAGACTTCAAAATGTGAAACTAGGGAATTTTGATTTATTCTCTGCCATATTTACTAGGAAAGTTTTCTTCCCCCACTGTTGTCTTATTTCTTACTAGAAGTTTTGTATTGTTAATGTTCATTAGAGGTGAATTACTAGGTATAAGGAGAAATATCAGACCATATGCAATTCAATGTTCAGGTAATTCACTCACAGACATTAGGAGTAGTCTCTATCTCTTTCTTTCTGTATATTGCTTTGGTTTTTTATTTTGTATTATTAAATGACAGACTGAGGTTATGAAAGCCTAAAAGATTTGAAACACCTTTCCTCATCCATTATATAAACTACAATGCTACCAACTGACTTACGCCTCATAAAACTTGTTCTTCATTGTAGCATTTCATAATATGACTTGTCACCTCATGTTGTGAGATACCTAGATGAGAATATATTTCACAATATTAGAGGAAAAACATGAAACTTATAAACCATTCAAGTGTTACCCGTTCAGAATCCCAATTTTATTTATTCCTATTCATATTTGATTTCTTTTTTGCTAACCAAAGAGCAGAGCTTACTGATAAAAATATACTTTTAAAAATTTATTTTAAAGGTTGTAGATAGCTTTGGTAAGAGATGCTACTAAATTAATTTAAAGCATTACATTTTATTAAAATTTTAAGCAAATGGAATGTAAGGAAAACTACGTCTAAAGTGTTTTAAAATGTTTGCACAAATAATTACGCAAGAGAAACAACATTTATACAATTTTTTATACCTGTGGTAGATTCAGTAATCTTAGTAAACCTCTATATAATTCTCCACATGTGTGGTTGTTTGGTGTTTTAGAATATAATTTTTTTAATAATCCAGGTTTAGTTTTCCATTTTAATAATATTTATTATTATTATTATTATTATTAATGTCTCCTGGTAGAAAGGATATACAAAGCTCTGGTATTTTGTCAATTTAAATATTTTTAAAAGTTAGTACTTTAATGATAATTTGTTTTACAATAAGAATAGCTAGATTTTATTGTGTGCTTATTATGCACTCTTCAAAGGTAAGGACTGTAAAATATGATAGCTGTTAAGATACGCCCAGCACTGTGATAACACCTTCCAGGAACATTATCTCAGATATTTTTTTAATTATATTAGACAGGTATTCTAAGTCACATTTTACATATGTGAAGAAGATAGATTAAGTAGCTTGCCAAATTGTCTACACTTAGAAAGAGTCAGAAACCAAATTTGTACTCAAATCTTTGTTCTTTTTAGGTCCATACTCTGTCTTCCATGCCTCTGGCTCCAAACACATGTATTTGTCTGTGTGTGGTTTTTTTATACTACAAATGCTTTTAAGCCAGCGTTTTTAATCCATTGTTATCTTCTTGCTGTAGTGTACTTCCTTCACCTTCATTTCGTTTACTATTTCTGTCTTGTTAGTACCCTTAATCTTTTGTTATTTGCTGGGTCATTTTTTTTTCCTGCATTGATTTTATTTGTAACAGCATGGTGGCTTCAAAGGTATGTAACCTTTCCCTATATGATAAGGTATAGGGAGAATTATTCTATCAAGCACATGGGTATTTTAGTGGATCCTACACTATTTTGCTTAACTTTGGGTCTGTTATTTACTCTTTATATAAGCAAACACAACTCAAAACATAGTATCTTTGACAACTTTAATAAAGTCGTGGGAAAAGATGACTCTCTCTGACATACAGGAAGAACACTTCTAAACGCTGGTGGGAATTGCTTGTTCACTTCTGATGAATTACTTCTTTACCCGTGTTTCACGATGAGAGAAATAATTGCCGGAGGCTGCCTCAGTCTCTATACTTATTCTTATATTTTTTATTATAGATCTCTGTGTTTTCCACTTTAGAACATATCTGCTACTATTGCACTTAAATGACAGAATAAAAGAAACTGTATATTTTTGGTCTGTGACTCTCAGGATTGTTAGCTTGTTTTTGGAAACTATATAGATTGTATGTGCACAATGCTGTCTAGTGTTGTGAAAGATTGGGTGTGAGGGACAGTGAAACCAAACCCTTCTTTTGCCCTTGAGATTCTTACATCTAATTTAGGAGAAAAGATGTAAAACAACCAATTATAAATGAAGACAAGACTACAATATTCAGGATACTACTAAAAGCTTTAGAATTTAGAATAGAACATATATGGATATATACACACATATACATACACAGACATATATATGTACATAACATGTGTGTGTGTGTTTCTGTGTCTTAGGATTAGTAAGGAAATAGGTGTTGAGCTAAGTAATCTTTGAAACAAGTCCAGGATTTAAGTACATACATGAGCTAAGAGCTGATATCTCCAGTAGGTGGTGGGAAGAAAGAATAGCATGTTTTCCCATTTGTTCAAGTCTCTCAGTTTCTCTTAAAATTTCTCTTTAGTTTGTCTCACATAAGATTGAAACATGTATTGCCTGGTTTGTGTCTAGATATTTTACATCACTCTTCTATCTCTGTATAACCGCTAGGGACATATGTATCCTCCAGGGTCCTGCCATTGGTGGCTGACCTCCCTCAAACTTATTCTTGTAGTGGTTCCACAGCTTTGCTGTTACCATGGTCTTCTCCTGAGCAGAAATTTGTCTACTGAATATTGTTGTCAATCTCCTTTCTTTTGGAAGAGTTGTGTGGGCTTTAAATTAAAAAAGGAAAATTAACTTTGGCTTTACAGTAATTTCAAGTAATTAATGAGACAATTATTCACTTTTAATTGTTATAATTTATCTGAAATGATCAGTTACCAATTTATTAGTTGAAAAATGAAATGGCTATAGTGACATAATTATAAAAGCATATTTGTCTGTAGTGAAAAGGAAAGTATCAAGGTCTTAAACTAATGCAATTATCCGGTCCAGAAATCTTACTTCCAGGAATCTATTTAGCAAAAACAACAACAACAACAACAACAACAACAACAACAACAAAAACAAACAAACAAACAACAACAAAAAAAAACATTGGGAATGGAGAGGGTAATTTATGCACCAGATTATTTCCCATAATATTATTTATAAAAATGAATACTCAGAAACAAAGTGAAAGTCTAAAATAAAAAAAATTGGTTAAATAAATAGTATTATAACAGATGGTTTTCTCCTTTTGGCTAAAATTGAGATTAATTCAGTGTATGGAAGTTCCTGGAAAAAACTAAATAATATTTGTAATAATATTTGTATTATATTTATAATTAGTGTTGACATGTATAGAGAAGTGCCTAACGGACCAGGTAGAAGAAAGATTGGTAAAAGGAAGCCCAGAGCAACAGTGATTTGCTGTAAAGTGAAGAAAAATATCATAGTAAGGCAAAGGACTTGCTATTACAAATTGCAGAGCAGAACAAGGCCTGTGAGTCAAATGGGAGTAGTGGTTCCAAATATAGTACTATGGCTCTTGAACTTATCTGAGACAGACACCCTAGCGTCAAGAAGCTCTCTTGGGGAAATGGTGCTGGTTCATTTCTGAGCCAGCTAGATGAGTGGAAATAGCTCACCATGGATAACCTGAATATATACATATTTTTTTTACAAACTTGATTAAATAGTCACATGTCTACATATTATGCTTAGCTTAAGTCTGGTTATATACATATTTTAAAATATTAATAATGTAATATGTTACTGTAAAAAGATTTTCTACTGTCATATTTAAGAGTTAATTTTATTTGAACTCTTCTCTTTAAATTTTGACAACAGTATTTTTATCATCATTGCAAATAATTTTCAAGTCATCTTTTATGGTTTCCAATGGCACATTATTTCTAATTTTCATCCAAATTGTTTCAAGAATTGAACTTCTTAAATCTGTGTATTATAGTGTTTTCACAAATTCTATCCTAATTTTATCCCAGTTCCCTAAGCTACAGGCAATCAATTGCATTATATTATGTTTTAATTTTTTCAAGAATTTTGTGAATATATATTCCTGATTTATATAAGGTGATTAATTGTAAAACCATCAGGTTTATAGTGATACACAGTACTTTGTAAGTAAAAAGCTTAAACAACCAGAAAAATATATCAAATATTTTTGATACCAAAACCCCACAATTTTGAATGTTAAATATCTTTACCACTTTTTTACTTGTATTATGCCTGAAAGCAAAAGAGTTAACATAACCCTGAGAAAGAAAACGGACATAAATATGTTTCTATCAGTTCAAAAATGCATTCAAAAGTCAAAAGTGCATTCAAAAGTAAATGCAGGTGTTTTGTTTTGTTTTGTTTTGTTTTGTTTTGTTTTTGAGACTGAATCTTACTCTGTAGCCCAGGCTGGAGTGTAGTAGCACAATCTCAGCTCACTGCAACCTCAGCCTCCTGGGTTCAAGTGATCTTCCTGCCTCAGCCTCCTGAGCAGCTGGGGCTACATGTGCACCACCATGCCTAATTTTTGTAGTTTTAGTAAAGATGGGTTTTCACCATGTCAGTCAGTCTGGTCTTGAACTGCTGACCTTAGGTGATCCACCCACCTCGGCCTCCCAAAGTGCTGGGATTAAAGGTATGAGCCATTATGCCCAGCCTGGTTCCATTTTCTGATGGTGATTGAAAATAATTCATCTGCTAAACACCACATTCCAAAGTGCATTTTGTGCTATGCTATTGAAGACATTAAGTTGAGCCAAGTGCTGTGACAGGGTCTACCACTTGGTTGAGCTTGTGGAGGCTCACCACCGTCTATTATATTTCCACCTCAGTTTTTCAGAGGCCAGACTAGAGAAACAAATGCAGATAAAATCAGAATCACAACTTTGGCATTTTTTATGACTTTTAAGATGGCACTAATATCTGCCATTTTACAAAAAAATCAGCATTGATTTTGATTTAATATCTTGGCTTGAGATGAATACAATATCAGGGTTTTCTCCTTGACCTGTATACTATTATAGATCTTACTCCACAGTTCAGGAAATCAGTGTCAGGATTCTGCCAGATTCATGCATAACTCGCCTTCTCTAGATCCTCAATCTGACAAGGGGTTGGTGATCACATAGGTCTGCATACGGTGATAAATTATTGTACCAACTGTTTACATTTGGATTGCCCCAGAAATAAATCTTGAGATGAATATTTGAGAGCAAGTGTTCATTTGACACATGAGGTAGACATCATTAGGAGATTGCAAATGGGAAAAAGAAGATAATCTGGTCAAAGAAGGAGGGTTGCCCACTGTGGATAGTTGGCCGTTTAATTCCACTGGGGAACTTTGGAAGGTGAGGGAGGTGAAGAATGTATACACCAGCTCTTAAGAATCATTAGTTCAGTGCTCCATGTGGGTGAAAGGGTGGTGGCATTAATTTTCCAGATTTCATTCTTTTTCATAAACAGAAAGGAGGCTGCAATAGTAAGAAGAAGACCTCTGTCACAGAAATGTTGACATTTGCAATGCGTAAGCTGGAATGTCCTCAAGTTATGAGTAAAGGGAGATGGATATGGTAAAATTAGAGTCTCTTTTACACCCTGAATTGCATAAACAATGCCTAATGCCCGTATGCTGTTCATCTTTTCCTTTTCTGTTAGATTTTGGGCATGGCCTCACTGTTTCTGCTCATCAACTCTTATGATGGCCGTTACATCTGATGGCAGATGTATTCAAGCAAAGCAGGTGCGGAAATGGCTCCTCTCTTTTTAAATATTTTGCTTGAAGAGGCAAAGTTGAGAATCAAGAATGGGAAGATTAAAAATATCTGACACTGTACGTTTTTTATTCCTGCTCTTTTATTACTAAGTTGCTGTTTACTAGGAAAAAATAAAACTTGCTCTTCCTTCCCTTACCTTTCAAGATAGAAATGATTATAATATTCTGTGAAAAGTTGCCTGTGTATTTACTAAATAAAGAAACCCTATGAGTCCAAACAACCTTTGAGAGACATCAGCATATGATTTGCGTTTTCTGGTAAAATGCCTGTAATGATTCTCACAATGCGTGGGGAGAGAACTTGAGTGTCTTCCAACGTATGTAGTCTTTTTAGAGTTGGATTACAAAGAAGCATATAAATCCTAATTGGCTCAGGTGGTAGTCAGTCTTATGCAGTGTAGTAGATGAATAAGTAGTATTAGAGACTAGATCAATTTATGGATTAGGGCAGTTACAGTGGATTTTAAGTACTAAGGGGTACCTCCATAAATGACAAATAGGATATGAGAATAGGAAAAATAGAAATTTTCTGTGGTTATATTGACACCAGAATGATGTATGTTTTAAATCAAAGTGAATAGAACATGTATTTTAAGGTATGGTTTTTAATGTATAACTGACCAATACTTCATGATGATTTTGGATGATTTGTTTTCATGAAAGATTGTAATTCTAATAGTAAAAAAGTAGTACTGTTAAAAGAATAGACCATGATTGATGTTTAGGGCAAGTAATCAGTCAGAATGCAGCTGGGAAATGGAACCACTTTAACTGAAACAGATAGAAATGGCTATAAGGAATTGTGATATAGGTGATGGACATGTAGAAAATCCAAACAGCAGATGATGAGACAACCTCGAATTTAGCAATGACAGGAATCTTCAAGTCCCCTAAACTGGAAGAAGCCAAGGAAGATGTAGTAGCAAGAGAGTCCAGGGTCATAGATTTCTCCTGAAGCTCTGGTGGGCTTGTCTGGCAGGAGCTGGTGCTAGGGAGGAGACGGAGCCACTGCTAGAGACGCCAGCCAAGGTGAACAGCGGGGAGAAAGATTATTGTGCTTCTCCATCTCTTTCTCCTCCCGGTCTCCCACCCTTCCATCTTCCAGAGATGCCTGTTATTGAACAAACTATGAGGAGGCCAGCTGACATGGACTCCTGGAAAATGTTGCCTAGAAAGCAGAGTAGAAGAAAAAGTGGGGCAAAAAGTAGAAATAAAAGCAATGGAATGATGAGAGAAAGGCATATATAACAGTGGAAAAAATAACTCAAATTTTTAATATAATATATGGTTTAAGGGTTGTCTGTATGGCAGCTAACAACAGAAGATACAGCTTATGGATCAGTTTCCCCTTACTGAGAAATATTCAGTTATGTCCAAAATTGAAGGTATTTTGTTATTTTTGCTATCTGATGGCACTGAGTGTAGAGATAGGGATGAAATGTGAAGAAAGCTGTGATTGTACCAAAAAGCCCACAGGACACTGCCAATAGATCCCTTTCATTTTACTGGGTGGCAATTTGAACCAAATATTCATGCCCTGATGAAGCCTGGTAAACCAAATTGTTCACACTTGATATCCACTCAGGCCTGCCTTTGTAAAAGCATAGGACATAGTGCGAAATTCAAGATTCCTATACCAGAAATGCTCTTTATTTCTGTATCAAGTGAGTAGAAATAGAGTTAGAAATGAGATTTTGTTTTATGGGAATAATAGCAATATAATAATAGAGAAAGTAGAAACACAAGAAAAAATTATCTGCCCCTTAATGTCACAATATCTAACATCAGAATCTCACATTTCACAGTCACAATAATAAAAAACATTTTACCAATGGTAAGTTACATGTCAGAATAAGAAAGTTATTTAGAGACCTAAAACCACGTATTCACCCCCTTTTTGAAATAGAATCATGTTATAAACTTTAAAATTACTAAAAATTTTGGTAAATTGCATTATTGTTCTTCAAAATTTGCTTCATCTCCCTGTGGAAGGATTATACCTATTGGTCCTGCTGATGTAAGGCTTGGCCATGTGATTTTCTTTGGCTGATCAATGTGAGTGGTGGCATTGTAGGTCACTTGTAAGCAAAGGATTTAAGAGACCACATATGGTCTGAGATTGTCATATTACACACAAATAAGGTGTAGTTAATTTGTGAAAGACATTTGATGTGATTCCCAAAAAAAAAAATCTCTAGTTGTAATAAACTACTAAAGTTTTAGGGTTGCTGATTATTGCTGTAGAACTGAATAATACCTGATATTATAATGCAACCTTGGAAAATGCAATGGAAAAATGTTGGTAAGCCATTTCCATCCAGTTAGCTTCTGTTTACCTTTAAGATGTTGTTTAAGTTACATTTCTTCAGGTAGCCCTTTCTTGACCCTTGTTACCAGATTAGGCTAGCTTTCTGTTTTATCTTCTATAAATTAACTATTATTTTTAGCAAGTTTTTATTGATTAGTATGATTATCCTTAGCTTTAGGGTTTACAATATTGAATCCATATGTGGTTTGCATAACACTGTGATTCTATCACATAGCAGGTGCATAATACAAATCCAATAGAAGAAACAAATACATGACTTATATAATATTTTATATTACACTTCTCAAATCCTAGTAGATGTCTTAGTTCATTTTAATTATATTTTCACTATCCCTGGAAAACTGAAGTTTCAGACAGTACTTTCATTGTCATTGTCTAATCATTTACTAAAATCTTCAAATCTACTCTCTTTTTTATATGCTCCCATCATAAGTATTCACGTACTTTGAGCAACTAGAGGCACAAGACATAATAGTCTCTCTTTCCCACAACACAGCTATTGTATCCCCCATACGATCTTTTAAGCATTTTAAAATAAATCTGTAGTTGTGCTTGTTATGTTTTTACATTATCTTTCCTCAAACCTTTATTTTTTAATATACAAATGTCTTTTTGCCGGAGCAGATATCTTACAAAGGCTAACAATATATGTTTTGAGATTACAAACAATTCTAAAACTATTATTTTTAAAAATGCAAGGTTTCAGTATGTCCACTGCTATAATGCTAATGAATGTTGTGGAGTGTTTGATGTGCACTATGTCATTTCAGCTGGATGAAAGAACCACAGAGTCGCATGTATTTATTTAATTTAGAATGTGTCAGCTGTCTGGAGGCCTCTAAATTTATTGCATGCCAATCTTATGCCATTGTGCCTTTACTGCTGCCTCAAATTTTTATTTCTTAGGGATGATCTATATTAAAGACTGCTAAATTTATGTCCAGAATAATTAGTAGTTTCTGTTAAATAAAACTTCTTCAATCATAAGTTGAATGACATTAAAGTAAAATTAAAATACTTTGTGTCTTTAGATGCTTCAACTGTTTGTATAAATATAATATTTGTTGGAAATTGTAGGCGAGTAGACAAAATTTCCATGAGTTTATTGTCTTTCTTGTCTGAAGGAAGTAGGAGTGGATAATTAGAAAACATTCTATGAATAGCTTATATTTAGGTAACAGTCAATTCATTCAAAGCTTAATAGTATTACAAAAGTACTAATCTTCACTGTCTTTCTCCATTAGTACTGCTACTTTTAACTCTCTCCATTAATCATGACTGTTAATGATTCATCAAAGTACAATGTTTCCTACCCAATTGGCAAAACAGGAGATGAAAAGTCACAAAATATGAGCTATTTTACTTTACTTTCACACAAGGGATAAGATGACATTAATTAAGTCTAAATTGAGATTTACGCTTCTTGCAGTATCAAAACTTCCATATTAATATACACTTTAAAAGCACATACTTTAAAATACAAAATCCATTCATTTATGTATGCTATCAATAAACAATAGAAATTTTAAAAGTTTTTTAAAGTTAATGCCATTTGCATTAACATAAAAAAAAAGTATAAATTTAGGTATAAACCTGACAAAATATGTGCAGGAAATATGCTGAAATCTGCAAACTTGAGGAAAGAGGTCAAGAAACAGTGTCAAAAATAGAGTCATTCATAGACAGAAAATCTCAGTATTGTTAAGATGTCAGTTCTCTGATTTAATCTACAATGTTCGTACAAACCTCAATCTAATTCTCAGCAAGCTATATTTGCATGTGCACTGCTTATAGTTCATCCTAGGCAGTAGGTTCAGGCATTCACTACTAATTCTTTTCCTGTCTTTACAAAGTCTCAAGATTAAAAGACAGTATCAGTGCTATTAGATGAAACATCTGTCCCTGATCTGAGTATAATTGGTCCCTGGCAACCTTTCTGTGGCCCTCAAATCTGGTAGAATCTAAGGGAGCAGATGATATTACTGTTTAACTTTCACTGACATAATTCTAGTTACTATTTGTTATGAGAGTGTTTCCTCCTTTCTGAATAGTCTATTCGACATTTAAAAATACAATTTTACAATCATTTGGAATAAATAGAAAGAAATGAAATAAAAAGTTAAAGAAACCACTGAATAATGCCAAAATTAATGATAAAGGGAAATTTAAGGATATCATAAGGGCTATGAAAAGAAAATTAAATAATCATTCTACAGTTTTGTTTCATACAAATATATTCAGTTTCCTAAGAGAAGGAAAATTGATGAAGAATATGAGTTTCTAGTCATCCAATATGACATATAAGCATTTTCAGAGAGTTATTTGTCAGTAAAATATAATGTTAGAAGTTTTTGTATATATGAGTTTACCATTTTAAGGGACATTCACACGTGCCAGAAGTCAAAGCAATTTGAATAAATATTTGGAGTCATTTCTAAATGAAAAGATAAAAAACCAAATTCATTTATTTTCTATATTATGATTATCAACATGTGTGAATTGTTGATTTAGTAGCACAAAGTGACATTGTTAGGGTATTATCTATCTATCTATATACATATTTTTTTAACTTTATACTTTTAAACATGGAAAGAACAAAGGGCTGCTATCATTGCCTCACTAAGAAAGTAGTTCATACATTAACACAAGTTTTAATACTTTTGAGTTAGGTATTGAAAGGATAGTGAAAAAAAATAGCAAGACATACCTTCTCCATTCTTCCCTCTTCCATCCTTCAGCTGGCAAGACATTTATTATTTGGTCACCAAGTAAAATTTTCATTTTAAGTCTTGAATTGTTTATAATGTGAGAAAGCATATCAGTCAACTGTAGGTACATCTGGAGTTATGCATTCAAAATGAGTCTGTTTGAAACTCCCCAATCCTATCTCCACTCTGGCCTACCCCAACCCTACCAGTTTCTTCCTGGTATGTCATTCTAGACCCATGATGCTGGGAGTTAGGATGCTTGGAATACCATTTTGTCTTTAGGGTTTTCTTGTTTGTATGCTCTTTGTCTCATCACGTGCACAGACATGATCATCTTCAAACACTGGTGTCTGCTGAGGCATTCCATTTTTACTCAGGCTCTGCTTGTGTAGCTCACACAGCACCTACTGCTGTGTATCATGTTCCAAGTTAAACACTGCTTCAGGTCTGCTCTTTCTCTCTCAGCTAGCCTCCACGCCCTTCTTACAAGCACAAAGAAGCTTTAGGTATTCTCTCTTTCTTCCTTGGGGCCACATATCACCCAACGTCTTCTTACCCAGTGGGTCTCCTTTTCCTACCACCTCACCTAGTCACCTGTCTGCTCACCTAGGATGCCTTATCTTTCCTTTCAGACAGGTTCTGCCTGTAGGAAATAATGTAAATGGTGGTCCATTTCTATGACAAAGTATCCTGAGTAGACTTGGGTCTGCAAACTACGGAAGGACAAAATACACCAGGTCCCAGCTCTAAGAGCTAGCACCTGCTTGTGGGGGGCCCCTTAGTTGCCTTCATCTGAGCCAAAGAGTTTAGCCTAGAATGAAAGTTTACCAGACTGCAAAATATCTCACTTTACCTAGTCTTATCAGCTTGCCTGACTACCTAGGTCATAAGTCAAATACTTGAAAAGCCCCTGAGATGACTATGATTGCCAAGTATTATGGGGTGCAACAAAATGCAGTGAGATGACCCTAAAAAAACACCTAAAACCCCTACCCAATGACCAGTAGACAACATCCAGGAAAACTGTGACCCCACAAAACTCAGCCTGTGATGAACCGCAGGAGGGACTTGCGCACAGGGGGTAAACTGCTTGTTGTAAGCATGCTGGGTGTGCTTGTCCACCAGACACCCGATCTTGCAAGACTGTCATTAAAGGTCTGGCTTCTGCTCTTCTCCCTGTCTCTGAGTCCATTCTTTGGGTTTGAATGGGTGAGTTTGTTTCTCACAACCTGGGGGCTTGTCCAGGATCCCTGTGTCTGTGTGGAGTGGTACTCCTGTAAAGAGGAGAGAGGTGAACCACCCAATTTAGATGGCCAGCTCTGTCCCGGTGTCCTGGCTTCCTGCAGAGGCTGTAGACAAACGCAAGACTTTAATTCAGGAAGCAGCGGAGACAACACAGGGAGAAAAGTGGGCCCCTTGGCAACCAGGCAACCTCGTGCACTAGCCACGGTCAGAAAATCGGACTGTGAGTACTGCCTTGGTGGTTGAGCGTCTTCAGGGGTCAAGCGTGTGTGAATGAGATGTGTCTTAGATAAGTGAGCGCTGAGTCGCAATCTGCAGTTTCATCCTCCTGTGAGGGAAACAGATGAAGCTATTCTCGGGGTGTGCAAGGAACCTCCAGCGGGGGTAGTGAGTACACAGGAGAAAGCTCAGGAGCAGAGACTGAAAATGGTGAACGGGAATTCTAGGCCTAGGGAACCGAGGCAAGAGGGAATGAGGAAACTCCTTCTGACATTCCCCTGATAGTTCACTGGGGAGAATGCTGCACGTTTGGAGGGACGACCTGTGAACCAGGGACAAGGACAAGCAACAGGTGACAAAACTTTGCTGTTTTATCTGGTCCTAAGACCCCATTTGTAAACTGTGGGTCTTTTGGCCTAAGTTTGTTTTGGAAGAGGATTGGGTTTGCCAAGCTTAAATTCTCTATGTGAATGATAAAACCCTATTCTCACAAGAAGAGATAGGTTATGCTCTCTGTCGGATCAAGGAATTAGCTCCCATATTCCCCCTCAAAGAAGAAGAAAAGAGCATAATAAGGAGCCCTCACCGAATAAAAAGCCCTGAGATCCCCTGCCACGCTTGCCCCCTCCACACCTCTCACAAAATAAGGAAGAAGAAGAACAGGGGTCACCAGTGAGGCCAGAGGGAAATAAATGTGAGGGCCATGAGAAGACTAAATCCACAGATACCTTAAATCCTTATCAGAACTTGAGGAAAGAATTAGAAAAATGTAAGAAGTACATTGAGAGTTTCCCTCTTCCCTCTAAACAGCAGATGTCCAACATGTTCCCTCTTTGAGAAGGCCCATGGGACAGGGAGAAGTTGGATTTGTGAGTGGGCCTTTAACAAGTACAGAAGTTAGACATTTTAAAAGGGAAATGAGGCCACTCTTAGAGGATCCCCTCGGTTTAACAGAATAGCTAATTCAATTTTTAGGACTCAGTTTTTATACCTGGGCTGAGATGATGGCTATCATGAATATCCTGTTTGGTTGGGAAGAGAGTGGAGTGATTAGATGGGCAGCCATGACCATTTGGGAAAGACAGCATCCTCCAGGGCAAGGACTCCTGATAGCTGAGCAGAAATCCCCAAATATGGATCCTGAACTGGGTAATAATGATCCCAAGGATCGGGCCCAAATACAAGACCACAGGTAAATAAGAATTAGGTGGATTAAAGAGCCCTCTCCTAGGACACAACATTTCTAGAAAGTATTTAAGATTCAAAAATAAAAAGAGGAGACTCCCTCTGTGTTTCTGCAGAGGCTCAGAGATCAAATGAGAAAATACTCAGGATTAGATCTAAAAGAACCAGTGGGGCAGGGCCTTTTTTTTTATTTCTTTTTCTTTTCTTTCTTTCTTTTTTTTTTTTTTTTTTTTTTTTTTTTTGATTTGTCGTGTTGCTCTGGTTGTACAGGCTGGAGTGCAATGGCATGATCTTGGCTCACCACAACCTCTGCCTCCTGAGTTCAAGTGATTCTCCCATCTCAGCCTTCCAAGTAGCTGGAAACAGGCACCTGCCACCACACCTGGCTCAATTTTTTTTATTTTTTTTATTTTTAGTAGAGATGAGGTGTCACCATGTTAGCCAGGCTGGTCTTGAACTCCTGACCTCCAGTGATCCACCTGCCTTCGCCTCCCAAAGTGCTGGAATCACAGTTGTGAGCCACTGCACCCAGCTGGCAAGGCCCTTTAAAGGTTAATTTTGTAACTAAAGGCTGGCCTGGTATTACTAAGAAACTATGAAAGATTGACGGGTGGAATGAGAAACCAATTAAGGAACTACGTGTTCCCTAAGCAGGAACTAATCTCCTGGGTCAAGACCTGATTGCTGGACTGAGTTTAGGCTTAGGAGTAGAGGAGGGACAAATAAAAGTAATGATGGGCCTCTTAACAGAGAAGGAAGAAACTAAAATTAATCCCCTTGTGTGGGTTATGGAAGACAACAGGGGAGGATTAAAAATCACACCCTTACACATTAAATTGAGCTAAAACAACCAGAAGAAATAATTTGCAAACAACAATATCCCATACCTGTTGAAGAAAGAAAAGGTCACCAACTGGCAATAGAGGGATTAACTCAAGCTGGAATATTAGAACTCTGCATGTCACCATACAACTCCAGTTCTCCCAGTCAAGAAATTGAATGGGTCATATAGATTAGTGCAAGATCTAAGGGCTATACATCAAATGGTCCAAACTCGCCATCCTGTGGTGCCTAACCCCAACAGCCTCCTTAATAAAATACCCTATGAACATAAGTGGTTTAGCGTAGCGGATCTGAAATGACATGCATTCATGTCCCCTAGACTCTAAGGGTAGGAGCTTTTTGCCTTTGAATGGGAAAATTCAATAACTGGGAGAAAGCAGTAATACCACTAGATTGTGCTGTCACAGGGTTTCACAAAAGCCTGAAACTTATCTGATCACATCTTAGAAAAAGTCCTGGAGTAACTCCAACCTTCCACAGAAACCCAGTTGTTACAATATGTGGACAATCATTTAATTTCTGGGGAATGGAGGACCGACCAGAAACCACCATAACTTTGTTTAATTTCCAAGAGGAAAGGGGATGGTGAGCCTCTAAGAACAAATGGCAATTTTCAAAAAAAAAAAAAATGTTAAATAATTAGGACACCTAATTAGTGAAGGAAAGCGGAGGATAAACCCAGAAAAAAATACCAGGAATGGTGGGTCTGCCCTTGCCTAAGACAAAGAAAAGTCTCTAAAAATTTTTAGGTCTAACTGGTTATTGTAGACTATAAACTGACTCACATGCTCAAATAATGAACATTCTGTATCCTGAGTTACTAAAAGAGGAACCTGACCTCTTGCAATGATTCCCAGAGGAAATTAAGGCAGTGGAGGATCTAAAGCAGGCCTTTACTTCCTTTTCTTCCTTTGTTTTTTTAGAAGTCTTTGACAGTTGGTTTTTATGCCTCCCTCAGCAAACCCATCCCAATATCCTATTTTTCTGGGAAGTCCTTAAAACCCCTAACATATCCCACACTCTTTAGGCCCCAGTCCTGGCCTCCAATCTTTAGAGAAAACATTACATCTGTTTATAACAGTAGACCAGGGCATGGCCCTTGGAGTGCTCACTCAAACCTAGGGTGGTGAGGAAGCAACCTGTTGCTTTTGTCTCCAAGCTTCTTGATTCTGTCTCTCAAGGGTGGCCTGAATGTGTAGAAGCAGTAGCTGCCATGTCCCTGCTGGTAGAGGAGAGTTGAAAGCTGACCTTTGGTGGAGTCCTGATACTGAGCACCCACATCAGGTGAGGAATATATTAAATCAAAAAGAATCTAGGAGATGGTTAACTGATTCCTGGATTCTTTTTTTTGAGAGTACAGAGCTCTGAAGCCTAGATGGAACCACCTACAAAAGCATTACAAGAACTAACAACTCGAGCCAATGAATTGGCAGAAAATGCTGGAATTGATGACTCATTTACTGATTTGCCAGAAGATTAGTTCAGAAAATGGAAAAGAATGGTGGCTTCCATTCTAATATCCGTTATAATAGTGGCTGAAGTCTGAGCAGCTGTATGGTATTGCATTATCCCCTGTGTTAGAGAGTTAACCCAAAGGCCGGCGCGGTGGCTCAAGCCTGTAATCCCAGCAACTTGGGAGGCTGAGGCGGGTGGATCACGAGGTCGAGAGATCGAGACCATCCTGGTCCACATGGTGAAACCCTGTCTCTACTAAAAATGGAAAAAAAAAAAAAAAAAATTAGCTGGGCATGGTGGCACGTGTCTGTAATCCCAGCTACTCAGGAGGCTGAGGCAGGTGAATTGCCTGAACCCAGGAGGCGGAGGTTGCGGTGAGCCAAGATCGCGCCATTGCACTCCAGCTTGGGTAACAAGAGCGAAACTCCGTCTCAAAAAAAAAAAAAAAAAATTAGAGAGAGAGAGTTAACCCAAAAATTGAAACAGTCATCAAAAAAATAAATGCCCATATCAACTGCTATTAGAAAGCAATTGAGACCTACATGAGGAAGGGAGTCAACAGCTCTTAAAACAATTTGGGCACCAAAGGACACACAAATAAATGTGGAAATGGGACCAACAGGGGTAAAAAGAAAGAGAGAAAGGAGTTGTAAGTAACAGTGTAAATGGTGGCCCATTTCCGAGACAAAGTGCCTGGAGCAGGCTTAGATCCCGAAACTGTGGAAGGAAAAAATATACTAGGACCCTGCTTTAATAGCTAGCACCTGCTTGCTGGGGCCCCTTAGTTGCCCTCACCTGAGCCAAAGAGTTTAGAATGAAAGTTCACTGGCCTGCAAATAGCTCATTTAATTTATTATTCTCAGCTTGCCTGACTACCTAGGTCGTAAGTCAAATACTTACAAAGCACCTGGGATGACTATGATTGCAATGCATCATGGGCTGCAACAAAATGCAGTGAGACAACCCTAAAGAAAACACCTAAAAGCCCTACCCAACGACCAATAGACATTGTCCGGGAGGGTTGTGACCCCTATCTCAGCCTATGAGGACCGGGAGGAGGGATCTACTCTCTAGGGCATAAATTGCTTGTTGTAACCGCGCTGGGTGTGCTTGCTCACTGATACCCGATCTTGTAGGACCGTCATTGAAAGTCTCACTTCTGCTGTTCTCCATGTCTCCGAGTCCATACTTTGGGTTTGGACAGGTGAGTTTGTATTTCACACTGACCAAGTGTTTTTCGTTAACGTCTTCTTAAATTACAAATATATATATATATATATATATATATATATATATATATATATATATAGTATGTTTTTAAATGTTCTTTCCAAATATAGCCAAATTTTACTATTTTAGAATGCACAATTTTTTCTCATATTTGAATCTTTTCCATAGTTTTTTGTTGTTGTTGTTTTTCCGGTATGGAAAAAGTAAATCAAGAAAAGTGCTTCCTCTGCAAAATTCCCTCTCCATCACCCTCCCTTTTTATCCCTTATTTTATACATGCTGTTGGCAATCAAAGCAGCCAACAGCTTCAGAGATGCTGAAGTAAATTTTAGCTGCCATGGCCACCGCAGTAGTCTTGGATGATGCTGTGAAAACAGAATTATCTTTTTAGAGTTCTGAGTTAGAGGCATACTTACATGGATATCACCAAAAGCACACATTGGAGCTCAACTACCATTGTTAAGGAAATAACATTATTTTATGTTTTACAACAGAAATTCTTTAAAAATATAAACCAGTCTATTAGATAGATGCAAAAAAAATCTAGATATGAATTGCTTATATTGAAATTTAAAAATTGGAAGAATGATATACTGGAGGAGATATATTAAAATAATTTGCAAGCTAGCATAACATTAGTATACATCTGTGGTCAGTAAATGCTTTCAATAAAGGGCCAGCTAGGAAATATTTCTGGTTTTGCAGGGCAGGTGGTCTCTGTCACATATTGAACTCTGATGTAGCAGAATGTAACCATACACAGTATATTAACGAAGGGCGTAGCTGTGTTCCAATACAGTTTTATTCCAGAAAACTGGTAGTGGGCCAGACTGGCTCATGAATGGTAGTCTGCCTGCACCTAGACCATTTGTTGATAACATTAAGTTTTTAAACAGAGAAATCCCGGGGCTCTGGCTTACTATATTCGACATGGAGGGGCAGAATATGTCTTATCAAAATCTGTTTTTGTTCTAAGGGAAACAGTTTAATGTACTTGGGGTTAAAAAAAGGGGGGGCATTTTTGAGGGAGGCTGCATCTGTCTGTGATGGCTGCAAATATTTGGACATTCATTTAAGAACTGTTTAAAACAATGGTTTTAAAGGAATGTTTAACTTGGTACTTTTAATTTTACAAACTTTTACAATTCTTTCTCATTACGAATATGTTTCATATCATTACCTACTTAAAAGGGTATTCTGTTTGTTTTCCATGCTTGGATATTATAACTGCGGTTTTCAAATATATAATTTAATGATTTTTTTTTTTTTTGCTTCCTCCCTTGTTCTTTGAATTAAGTGTCCCATTTTCTCAGTTTATTGTCTTGTTTCATCTACTACAATAGTCAGGAACCACAAAATGTATCCTATAATTGGCACTGGTACAACCAAATAATCCAAAAC
This sequence comes from Saimiri boliviensis, assembly GCF_048565385.1. Classification (NCBI taxonomy): domain Eukaryota; kingdom Metazoa; phylum Chordata; class Mammalia; order Primates; family Cebidae; genus Saimiri; species Saimiri boliviensis. The sequence continues at coordinate 12,259,773 of NC_133458.1, forward strand.
AGACAAATGAAATAAGTAATTAAGCATATTTTAATCATATTTTAATAAAGAAAAACATATGTCTGATCCAGCTTTTTATATTAATACTGTAGGTTTTAATGGGATATAATGTTTCTCTTGCATAATAATAATTAAATACTTACACTAAAATGTACTGCATATCCATTTATTATGGATAATAAAATTTGTATAATATGAAGAAATTGACCATGCCATTTTTAGCCCTCTTTAAATTATAAAGACAATGATAATACAAAGTTTTCAAATTTCAAAAGTCTACTTAGAAATGGAACAGCTACAAATTAACCTTTTCTTTCTTTTTATTAAAGCTATTATTTTACACTCATCTAGATATATCTAAGCTGTTCTTCACAAGAATCAATAATGGAAATTAAGGGTGATCTGATATAATTAAGAGTCATGCTAGAGGATAATCAAACTCCTTTTAAGTTACATACTTAGTATTGTATGCTAACAATTTTATTTCAGTGGATAATTCCATAAGATATAAATGTTTTTTTCCCTGTATTCAGCTCAAAGTCCCAGAATTGAAACAAATTCTCTAATGAATTTTCTTAATTTATTTATGTAAAACCTTCTTTACATTTCTCTTAATTCCTTTATTCATTTTCTTTTTATTCAGCAGTATTTAATGGAGTTATTGTGATCTATCACAATATTTTAGAAATAACTAATGTGCTACATTCTAGTCCTGGAGTTATTTTAGACAGTGCATCTAAAATTTAAACAAAAAGCCTGCAGCAATTCTATTAGCTTTGGACACTTGAGATATCTTTTTAGAGAGAGTGGGGCAGAGAGATTCAAATAGATTCTTTCAGTAGTTTAACTGTAGATACTTTAGGTGTGAGAATTCACATATGGCAATGTTATATATCTTCTTGTACCAAAAAAAATGTCCATTATAGTTTAATGAAGATATGATTATTAAGATTCTGTTCTTAAGTGAAACCTTTATCTATTTGACATCATTTTCATGTCTTCAAATATTGGTAGATTTTAATCTGCTGATTCTCATGAATTATGTTTTCTGAGGCTGTAATTATCATTTTATTTATAATCATCAGTTTGGTGTAGTTATTATCAATTCTTTGGTGTTGTCTTGTAAGTTTCCAATTAAGTTCATAATAAAAGCATAAATTATGAAGACATCAACAAGGAATTTACTGATTATAAAGTTTTAAAAATCTAAAAATTTATGAATAGCTCAGAGGAACTTGAGGTTCTCTGAAAATAGATACATTTTCTAAAGAAATATCTTAAAAGTTTGAGGATATTTTCAACTTGCACCTTTGTAAGAATCCCAAATATTAAAATATGTGAAGTTGTTAACTGTCACAGATTCTGAACCATGTAATATGTGATTCCCACAAAATCTACATGTATAGTAAAAAAAAAAGTAATCAATGTATATTATTTACAAGACGTAAATCTTTTAGAAAGGTGAATTTTTAAAAATTTCAGTAAAAACACTCAAGAAATTTATAAGATGTGATCTCTGTTCTTAGCTACTTCTCTTCCATAAAAACTGAAAGTAAAACTTGTATATATTTTATTATTCATAAAAACAAGCCACCGCTAACTAGCTAGCAAATAGAGTAACAAAAGGAAGGGACAAATTAATGTGAGAAAAGCAAGAATGTTGATCCACAGACTAAACAAAGGAATTTTCCATCACTTTCACTATTTCAAATATTTTTTTCCATTGTATAGTAAGATGACTATCTGTAGGCCATTCTCAATAAAAAATAAAAATAAACACACTGGCAAACTCTGAATTAAAGGCTTTCACTGTATTTATTTTATTTGACTGAAATGATATATTTCTATTTGAGGATAATTTTTACAAAATTATATATTTAGAAATCATTTTAACCTTGCAGAGAAGTTGCAGAAATAAAATTAGTACAAAGAACATCCACATATTCTTTACCAATACTCTCCTATTGCTAACATTTTATTTCATTTTCTTGTCATTCTTTCCCTTTGTTTACACACACAGAGACACACACAGACACACACAAATATATGTAGTATTTGAGAAAAACACATAAAATTTCTTCTTACTCCTAAATTATCAGTATATATTTCCTACATGATATTCCCTTGCATAGCCACAGTACGGTAGTCCCCCCTTATCTGCAGTTTACATCCTGTGGTTTCAGTTACCCCGTCAACCACAGCCTGAAAATATTAAATGGAAAATCCCAAAAATTCACAATTCAAAAGTTTTAAATTGAGCACCATTCTGAGTTGTATGATGAAATCTTGTGCCATTCTGTATAGTACATGAATAGTCCTTTTGTCTAGAATCTACCTGGTACTTGCCCATAGTCACCAACATCTGCTTGTTAGGCCCAACTATGGACATCGTTAAGGCTTGATGATCCAGGATCACCCAAAGCAGATAATCCTCCCTCTGGAATATTGTCAGAGGACCAGTAGTAGACTAATGCTCACTTCCTCTCATCACATAGGCAGTGTGTCATCTCACCTTCTTAGGAGAAGAAGGCTGAGTACAGTACAATAAGATTTTAAGAAAGAGAGAGAGACCACATCCACATAAGTTTTATTATAGTATATTGTTGTAATTGTTCTTTTTATTATTAGTGTTGATAATATTTTACTGTGCCTAACTTATAAATTAAGCTTTATCATAAGTGTGTATGCATAGAAAAAACCATATATAGGATTCAGTACTATCCACAGCTTCAAGCATCTGCCAGGGACCTTGAAACATAACCTCCGGGGATAAGAGGAGACTCCCGTACAATTATCAACCTCAGAAAATTTAGGATTAGTGTAATATTAATACGGTATCTATACATTAATGTATTTTATTATTTTATTTTACTTTTTTGTTTTTTTTCTCTGAATGTGATATTTGGGCAATATTTGAAGGAAGTAATGGAATAAATTTTGGGGATATCCAGGGAAAAGTGTTTCAAGAAGAGGGAGCAGTCCATCAGAGGATCTGAGAGGAGACTTGCCTGAAGTGATCAAGGAACCACAGGCTTCAGCTCCAGGTGACGGGACAGAGTGAGCACGGGGGAGAAACGTAACATCAAGGCAGAGAGGTGATGCGGCCAGGCAGTGTGGGGCCTTCTAGAGCATTCAAAGGACCTTGGCTTTCACTCTGAGTGAAATAAAAAATTACTGGAGGGTTTGGAAAAAAGGAATGGCATGGTCCACTTTTTTCCTTTTTTCCTTTTTTTTTTTAAATATATATATAAGAAAAAGAATAAAGAAAAGGAAGAAAGAGAAAGAGGAAGAGGGAGAGAGGATGGGGGTATTTCTTTATTGCCCGGGCTGGAATGCAATCTAAGTATGGGTATGCCTATAATTGTCCTTAATAATGGAGATATAAAAGAAAATGAGGGAAGAGAATAACAAACAAGGAGCCAACCAACATTTCGTTTAAACTTCTAAGTTGATAGGATATGGTACTGATAAGAGCGTATATTTAGTATATTTAAAGTGGAGAGTTCTATAAATGTTAATAACATTTACTTGTTCCAGATCTGAGTTCAAGTCCTGGATAGCGTTGTTAATTTTCTGTCTCATTGATCTGTCTAATATTAATGTTGAAGTCTCCCACTATTATTATGTGGGAGTCTAAGTCTCTTTATAAGTCTTGTATGTCTGCGTATTCCTGTACTGGGTGCGTGTATATTTAGGATCTTTAGCTCTTCTTGTTGTTGCATTGATCCTTTTATCATTATATAATGTCCTTCTTTGCTTCTTTTGATCTTTGTTGCTTAATTGTAACTTCTGCTTTTTATTTATTTATTTTAGCTCTCTGGTTGGTAAATCCTTCTCTATCCGTTGTTTTGAGTCTTTGTGTATCCTTGAATGTGTGATGGGTCTGGATGCAGCATACTGATGGGTTTTAGTTTTTTATTCAAATTACCTGTCTCTTTGGATTGGGGGATTTAGTCAATTTAAATTTAGAATCAATAATAATATATGTGAGTTTAATACTGCCATTTAATATTAGCTGGCTATTTTGCCCATTAGTTGATATAAATTCTTCATTATATTGATGCTCTTTTTGGTATTTTTTAGAAAGGCTGATACTGTTTGTTCCTTTCTATGTGTAGTGGTTCTTTCAGAAGCTCTTGTAAAGTAGACCTGGTGGTGATGAAATCTCTGAGTGCTTGCTTATTCACAAAAAACTTTATTTTTCCTTCACTTGTGAAGCTTAGCTTGGCTGGATGTGAAATTCTGGGTTGAAAGTTCTTTTCTTTAAGGATATTGATCTCTCAGCAGAAATCCTACAAGCCAGAAGAGAGTGGGGACCAATATACAACATCCTTAAAGAAAAGAACTTTCAATATTCTATATACATTAATGTATTTTAATCCAACCTTACCATCATGTTCCAGTTTTGTCACGTGACCCAATAATGTTCTCTCTACAAGTTTCTTTAAAAATTATATATATATATATTTATGTATATGTATATATTTGGCTGGATGTGTTGGCTTGCGCCTGTAATCCCAGCACTTTGGGAGGCTGAGGCAGGTGGATCATAAGGTCAAGAGATCGAGACAATAGTAGCCAATATCTCTACTAAAAATACAAAAATTAGCTGGGTGTGGTGGTGTGTGCCTGTAATCCCAGCTACTCGGGAGGCTGAGGTAGGAGAATCACTTGAATCTGGGAGGTGGAGGTTGCAGTGAGCCGAGATCATGCCACTGCACTCCAGCCTGGCAACAGTGCAAGACTCTGCCTCAAAGAAAAAAAAAAAAATATATATATATATGTATATATATGTATATATATGTATATATATGTATATATGTATGTATATATGTATATATGTGTATATATGTATATATGTATATATATATGTATATGTGTGTGTGTGTATATATATATATACATATATATATATATATATATATATATATATATATAAAATGTATTTTTTCTTCCAATACAAGATTCTGCCCAGAGTCAGAAATTGTATTTAGTTGTCATTTCTAGTTGAGCTTCTTTAATCTGGATTATCTCCACAGCCCTTGTCTTTAATGCCATTGACATTTATTGGTCTCCTTCCTTTTCATTTAATGCAAACTTTTAATTTTGTGTTTATCTCATGTTTGCTTGTTATTTGATTCAGACTTTTCATTCTCAGCTGTAATATTGCACAGGTTATGTGTCCTTCTTAGAATGTCACATCTGAAGACATGTGATATCTATGTGTTCCTTACTGGTGAAGTTAGCTTTGGTCACTTGTTCAAGGTGCTGTGTAATTAACTTTGCTGTGTAATTACTTCTTTTTTCCCCTGTAACAAGTAGGCAGCCAGTGGGGAGGAACTTTAAGACAAAGCAAATATGCTGCTTTTTAGCAAAAAATATTGCTAAATCTATCATTTACTGATGTCATCCAATCCCTATTATAAGGATGACAGCATAATAATTTTCTTAGTCTGATTGTGCCAAGACACTGGGTGACCTGCATGATGCTTCAGAAAAGGACTTCCCTTCTTTCCTAATTATGTATTTTATATGTATGCATGCATACATGTATATGTTTGTTTAGGTTATCTCTATGGACTCATATGTTTTATTTTTTAGTGTATTACAGGGCATTACTGTACTTATAAGCATCCCAGATTTGAATAGTGGGAATTCTTATAGGTAGCTTCTATGTCTATGTCTCATAACTCTTCCCTCTTTGTTATTTTAGCAATCCCTTGTTTTCGGCCATAGAGAGATATTCCCAACTCACTTTCTAACTACTCTACCTCAATCCTAAAATCAACTAATGTCTGAGGAGCCTTGCCTAAAGATGTACTTGTCTGATCAGTTTGGTCAACTGGACAACCTCTCAAGGCATTGTTGACATTTTTCTTTCTCTCTACTCAGTCTGAACAATAGACATTAGTAGAAAGAGCAGTTTATTAATTGAACATTTATTTAATATATGTCAGGGATTGCTATGCAGTTTTTATAAATTAATTCAAATAGGTAACAGCCTACAAAGTAAGTGTTGCTATCACAAGTTTACGTATGACAAAATGAAACCCTATATAGTTAAATGACTTATCCAAGTTTATTTAAAAAATAATTACAAGAGTCAGCTGTGGACATAGTTTTACTTAGCTGCAAATTGCCTCCTTATCCTATTAGATTCTATAGCGATGATGACATAAGCATTAATTGTGGCATACTAAAATATAAAAGCAAAATTTAACAGATAAGACATCAGTTGTTCAGGATTTGTGATGTTAGTTGTTTTTCTGAACAGTTTGTGGGGTTAATAGTAATATTTAAGTAACATTAGGTTTGCCGTTGTGACAGTAGGTGATTGTTTCCCTCTGTAAGTGAATAGAAGGCATGTATTATTAAAAAGTAGCTTATCAATGATTATTGGAAGGGAAATATGATGTTAATTATAAAATACTCAATCTCTTAGTTAAGCTAAATTTGTCCAGCAACCCAATCTACCATAAATACAGCTCATGTAAACACACTAGAAGTTAGCATGTTTTTCTGGTCTTATAGTTTCTCTCTCTTATTAAGACTTGATAGCTACTAACTCACTCTTGTCCCACTGCCTACAAGCTCTCTTCGATACCAATTTCTAACTATGCATCAGAAGCATTGTTTTGTTGTAGTTTTCAAATAACAACCAGATTAAATAACCTCTTCCTTAAAACTGTGTTCTATGTAGTTGACAGGCTGAGCTAACAGAGGGTCTGGGCACATTCTCTCCTTGGTTCAGCTAGCCAATTTCTGTTTTGATCTGATTCATGTACTGATGTACAAGTAATATTTTTTTATTAAATAAGAAAAAAATTGTCTTAGTCTACCATCTGTTAGCATGATATAAGCCCTCACATTGCCATGAGCTTTCATAGCTTGTCTGCACAATGGGTACACTATATATATCCTACCTCGGTCACAGAGAGGTTTTGTTGTCATAAAATGAGACAATTCATGTGAAAAAGTTTTGGACGTTGTGAATTTTATGCAAAGATAGATTACCTTCTTAATGGTGGATTATCGTCATTACTATCCAGAGCTGGAGAAAAATCTCATGAAATTAATGTAAAAGTCACTGCAGAGGATTTAAAAGTGTTCTATCTGGGGATGAACACTTTCTTGCACTACTAGTGAAATCCTTTAAAATGCACTCCAAGACTACCTAATAGTGTATTGCCAAAATAAATTCAATAAGTAATTCAGTAAATATTAGGAAATGATAATATTTTCTTCTTAGACCAGAAAACACATTGTCTCACACATCAGCTGTTGGCAGTGGATACTAGGAACAGGTTTCACACACATTTCGTTTATGAAGAGCTTCCCTGCAACATTTAATGATGATAAATTGCTCCCAACTGGACATAAAAAAATTGTGATTGTGGACAATTTGATGTATAGAACCTTTGCTGATCTGATGATCTACTGGCAGCTATTGCTAAACTTGCCTTTAACAGACTAAAAGGAAAATTTACCTTTATCACTGGAGCAAATACGTATCTTAAAAAGAAGCCTTTGTCACAGGAAAGGCTTGAGGAACAAGCACCACATATATCTGATGAAGCACTCAGATGTTGAGGTGTAGCATATGATAGGTCTAGGCAGAGTAATGTGAGGTGTGGACAGAAGGCAACGGTCAAGAGTTTGGCAAGGAGGCAGTTAGTACAGTCTAAATGATAGGACTGATTGGCAGAACAATCTAAAGAGATAAAATACTGTCATTTGAAGTTTATATGGTACCCGAGGGATTTCCAACTAGAGTTGCTTATAGCAAATTGTACAAACTTTTCTAGAAATTAGAGAGGGTATATTCTTATTGCCTGGCCATTTAGAAATAAGCAATATACAAGCAGGAGAACACAATTGTCCCTCAAGATATTTCTCAACACATTATATAATATGGCTTAAATGGGTGTCTAGGAGATAAATTCTTCATAGAATTATCTTTTAAGAAACTGGTCTTTAAAAAAAAAAAACTCATTTCCTTGTATATAGTAGCACAGCTATCTCCTTCCTGATTTTAATTTACTTTTTCTACCTTTTATTGTCTACCTTGTATTTGTTGGGTTAAGCATATTTTACAATGAGAGGGAAGGAATCATGCACCTGTGTTTTAAGTATCTAAAGATTTAAAGATGTATGCCTAGAGCATTCAGCTGAAAATATGTGTCCTCAGGTTTACCACATTCTGCACTCACTGCTTCACTCACAACAATCTGTACTTTTGATCACCTTATTAATGCATATTTATAATTTTGTCAAAATTATAAAAACTTATAGCTCTGGCTTGAGTAAAAAATACAGCACAGTATAATATTGGCTAAAGGCAAGTTCCTTATAAATTAGTTCAAAATGTAATAGACAAAATGAATATTGCAAGTGAAATAATTTTTAAAATTATAATTTGTATCTATAAAAAAACCCATACATTTACTTTCTTGGCCAATATTGATTACTCCCCAAGAATTCATCTTGGGGAATTCATCTATTAGTCATCTTGCCCGTCAGTTTTGAGGAAAAGAGCCAGCTTTCTATCTGCATGTTTAGCACAGATGAATGTCAAAGACCAGAACAAAAGCCAATCCTATTTCCATGTAAGTAGATGTCTCCTAGTTGTCATCTTGTTAATAATTATGTTTAATGTCCATATCAACATGTATTTAAAGACCATGCCATTGAGTCATTTTGCTATTATACCACCCACACCTTACCTTTCTTTTCATGTCAGAAAGGGTCACTCTTAGACAGGTTCCAACATGAGTTTCTCCTACAATGACAACAAGGTTCATTTAAGCCTAAGGAAAGACTAAGTCTTAAAATGGTTAGCAGAAAGAAGCTTGCCAGTCACATTCAATTTGACATATCAATATAGCAAGGTTTAACACAGAAGGACAATGTCTTTAATGTAATGTATGCTATAGATATCATTGACCACAGGCATCAGAACCGTGGTCTAGGGCATTTCTTCCTGATTTGATCCGCACAAGGGATACATGCATTCATCTCAGTTTGGTTCAAAGAGCAAAGCCAGTTCTAGTATAGATTTGACATATTACACATCACCCAGAAATTTCAAATCAAAAGATGCCATCAGAGAGCATAATACTGATCTGTTGTTCTTAGACATCCCATTTAACAATTATTTTCTTTATGGTCAAAGAACTGTCTTTCAAAAACCTAGCTTTTTGTTTCTTTTTGTTAAAGGAGCAATACTATTTACTGCAAAGAGAAGCTCAGGGTACCAACCCTGTGTGACTTTATAAAATATTTCACATAAACTCTGCAGATAATCTATTGTAGGAGAAAATAGACTAGCAAATTACACTAAAATGTGTTAAGTGCTGCAATAAACGTGCAGAGATCTATGACACCAAAATCTACCTTGGGTGATGGGAAAAATCCAGGGAGGTTATGTCAAACAATCCTTAAGAATGAATAGAGGTAACCATGGCAAAGAGTTAAAGCATTCCAGAGTACATCATATAAGTAAAAAAAAAACAGAGTGTCATTAGCCTGATAAAGCTCCTCCGTGAATTTAATTTGAGATAGGTAATTGGATGTGCACATGTCACTCTAGTTTTGTGCTATTTAATAACTAACTGGACACTAGTGAGTATAGTGTAATGTAGAAATTTCAAATCAGAACTAAGAAGCACAGCTATGACGTTTAATAACATTGGGAGTATGTCAGATGGTTTCATTATCATGGTCTTAATTTTCTAACACATAAAATTAGAATCATAATATCTTTATCACGGGCCAAGTGCGGTGCCTTATGCCTGTAATTCCAGCACTTTGGGAAGCTAAGTTGGGAGGATCACGAGATCAGGAGATCGAGACTATCCTGACATTCTGACTAGCACTGTAAAACCCCATCTCTTCAAAAAATACAAAAAAAAAAAAAATAGCTGGGCGTGGTGGCGCATGCCTGTAGCCTAGCTACTTGGGAGGCTCAGGCAGGAGAATTGTTTGAACCTGGGAAGCCGAGGTTACAGTGAGCCAAAATTGCACCATTGCACTCCGGCCTGAGTGACCCAGCAAGACTCTGTCTCCACAAACAAACAAACAAAAACCTTTATTACTTATTTGGTTTGAAAACACATGTAAAATATCAAGTGCAATGTGATTACATGATGAGTAGACTATAAACATACCTTCTTTATCATTACACAATAATTACAGCACACTTTATATGGCAGAATATTGTCTACCAGATAAAAACTAAGATTTTTTCTGATTAATTCTAATGATTCATATATGCATGTGTGTTCACGTTTCCAATATTAATTATGTTTAAGCTTCTTTTTCATAATTTCTTTCTTACTAAGTAGAAACTCTCTTTATCCTTTTTAACATTTATCCCTCTTTCCACATGTGTGATTTTAGAATATCGATTGGGTATATGTAAATATTTCTTATGATAGTTTTTAAGTTGTAGGTTAGATACAGTCATTTTGTTTGTGCTGATATCCCATTGTTTATACTCAATGTCCTCAACATAAAAAAAAGTAAATTTGTCATGAAAAGCATACTATAATGAACAATAATGAGAGACAGTATTTCATTCATAATAGCTATTTCCTTATGAGCGAATTGGCCTATAAAAAGATGCTTTTTTTTTTTTTCAACCACATAGGAGGTAACATCTAGAAATTCTGGTTCTGAAATGGTTGTCATGATTTTTAGCTTCAGAAGTCTCATCTGACCACTTTAAACAAAAATGGACCATCTGCCATGTCTTGTTAGTATACAGCCATCTCATTGATCGTTTCCAGACACACATGCTTTCAATTATAATTCATCCCCAGATTACCAGGGTCTATCATTGTCTGCATAGTTTTTGTTGCTATGGTTCAACTTTCTATCAGATTGACTCACAACTTTTTCATGATGACCTTTTTTGAAAAAAACACACATTGAGACAACACTTCTGATTCATATGGTATAGTATATGAAATATTTTAACATTTTTCTGTACCTAAATAGAAATATATGAAATATGTTTAAGTATTAGTAAATACTAGGAGATTTCTGATGCATTGCATAAGCAGATACTTAACTGTGCAATGCCATCAACCCAAAATAAACTATCAAGGAATAAGCTAATCTCTAACTTCTTCACACTCCAGATTTTTTCTTTTTTTTCTTTTTCTTTTTCTTTTTCTTTCTTTTTTTTTTTTTTTTTTTTTTTTTTTTTTTGGTGTGTGTGTGTAGTAGAGTCTTGCTCTGTTGCCAGGCTGGAGTGCAATGGCGTGATCTCAGCTCCCTGCAACCTCTGGCTCCTGGGTTCAGTGATTCCTGTGCCTCAGGCTCCCGAGCAGCTGGAAATACAGGCACTTGCCACCATATCCAGCTAATATTTTTGTATTTTTTTAGTAGAGACGGAGTTGATCTCCTGACTTTGTGATCTGCCCACCTTAGCTTCCCAAAATGCTGGAATTACAGGCGTGAGCCACCACGCCTGGCCAGAATGCATTATTTTTAAAAGCTAATTTTAGATATAATATGGTCAATTTGGCAATACCTTTAAGCCATCTAAGACAAATTTTAATTCCCAACTAAAGAACCTTACCGATAAGAAAAATACATGATGTTGTTAAAAAGTTATTTTCATTTTCATAAACTACTAAAACTACTTGTGACTCCTCAAATGAAAAATCATTATTTTCACTCATCATTCATATATACCATTCCATATTAGAAAGAAAAGCAATTTCATTAGCAATTACTGGCAAAAAGCAATTACTAGTAAAAATAAAAATATTGTAACAATCGCTATAATTTATTGAGTTCTTACTCTGCTACAGGTATTGTAAAATGTATTTAATGTATGTTAAGGAATTTGTACCTCAAAACAACCCTATGATTTGGGTATTTTATCATCTTGATTTTACAGATAAGGTTTATGAGCCATAGAATTAAATAAATTTTCTAATTTCACATTGCTTACCATTGTGCTAATTGTCAGAGACAGAATTCACAATCGGAAAACCAAGCTCCAAACCCATATTCTTTACTGCTATGCTACCTAGAATTATGAATTATATCACAGTAATTTATAATTATTAAGTATTATAAATAATTGGTACTTATTAACTATTAATTTTAAATTATAAGATGTGTCAAAATTGGTTTGATTCTCAGGTTAATTCTATGTTTTATAGTTTAGTGGTAGTATGCCAACACTGACACCATAGACACATATTAAAGAAATGTTTGTAATTTCATATTGATTCAAACAAGATCACACACAACACAATAATAATGTGATTTACAAATTTTGTTATTTTCTTCTTTTTTTATTGCATTTTAGGTTTTGGGGTACATGTGAAGAACATGCAAGATTGTTGCATAGATACACACATGGCAGTGTGGTTTTCTGCCTTCCGTCCCCTCACCTGTATCTGTCATTTCTCCCCATGCTATCTCTTCCCACCTCCCCATCCCCCGTCCCTCCCCTATTTCCCCACAACGGACCCCAGTGTGTAGTGCTCCCCTTCCTGTGTCCATGTGTTCTCATTGATCAACACCCGCCTATGAGTGAGAACATGCAGTGTTTGATTTTCTGCTCTTGTGTCAGTTCGCTGAGAATGATGGTTTCCAGGTTCATCCATGTCCCTACAAAGGACGTGAACTCATCGTTTTTGATGGCTGCGTAATATTCCATGGTGTATATGTACCACGTTTTCCCTATCCAGTCTATCATCGTTGGGCATTTGGGTTGGTTCCAGGTCTTTGCTATTGTGAACAGTGCTGCAATGATCATTCGTGTGCACGTGTCCTTATAGTAGAATGATTTATAATCCGTTGGATATATACCCAGTAATGGGATTGCTGGGTCAAATGGGATTTCTATTTTTAGGTCATTGAGGAATCGCCACACTGTCTTCCACAATGGTTGAACTAATTTACACTCCCACCAACAGTGTAAAAGAGTTCCTATTTCTCCACATCCTCTCCAGCATCTGTTGTTTCCAGATTTTTTAATGATCGCCATTCTAACTGTTGTGAGATGGTATCTCAATGTGGTTTTGATTTGCATTTCTCTAATGACCAGTGATGATGAGCATTTTTTCATATGTTTGTTGGCCTCCTGTATGTCTTCTTTTCTTAATTTTTAAATTTTTCTAAGCCTCTATGAGGAAAATTTTCTAAAAATATACTGTGCATAATTTAAACATTCTCTGTTCATTCATGACCAAAACTAAACCCTGTATCCTCAAAACTAGCTCTGTTCTAGAAATTTCTTTTTGTCATTGTTAATAGCTTTTCTGAAACCCCCATGTGTAATCTTGCAGTGAGTCCCCAGAGTGGGGGCACAGTGAAAAGATATAGTTTATTATTAAAAAATCAAAAAACAATGAATGTTGATGTGGATCTGGTGAAAAGGTGATTATATACTACTTATATGCTCATATGCTTATGTACCACTAGTGGCAATTTAAATTGGTATAACCTATATGGAAACCAATATGGAGATTTCTGAGAGAACTGCAAGTATTTCTACCATTCTGTCTAGCAACCTTACTACTGGGTTTCTATTGAAAGAAAAAGAAATCATCATATCAAAAAGACATCTGCATGTGTATGTTTACTGCAGCACAGTTCACAATTGCAAGGATGTGGCACCAACCTAAGTATACTTCAACCAATGAATGGATTAAAAAATCAAATATGGTATATATACCTCGTGGAATACTACTCAGCCATAAAAAATAATAAAGTAGTGGCCCCTTCCCTGTGTTCATTTTATTATTTTTTATGGCCGAGTAGTAGTCCACGAGGTATACATACCATATCTGAATTTTTAATCCATTCATTGGTTGAAGTATACTTAGGTTGGTACCACATCCTTGCACACAGGGAGGGGAGCACTACACACTGGGGTCTGCTGGAGGGAAATAGGGGAGGGACAGTGGGGGGTGGGGAGTTGGGGGGGATGACATGGGGAGAAATGCCAGATATAGGTGAGGGGGAGGAAGGCAGCAAACCACACTGCCACGTGTGTACCTATGCAACAATCTTGCATGTTCTTTACATGTACCCCAAAACCCAAAATGCAATTAAAAAAATAACAAAATACCTTTTGCAGAAACTAGGGTGGAACTGGAGACCATTACTCTAAGTGAAGTAACTCCAGAATAGAAAACCAAATACCATTATGTTCTCAAGTAGAAGTGGGAGCTAAGTTATAGGTGCATAAATGTATTCAGAGTGGTATAATGGACATTGGAGATTCAGAAGAGGATGGGGGAGTGGGTTGAGGGATAAAAACTACATATTGGGGCCAGGCGCAGTGGCTCACACCTGTTATCCCAGCCCATTGGGAGGCCAAGGTGGACGAATCACAAGGTCAGGAGTTCAAGACTAACCTGACCAACATGGTGAAAACCTGTCTCTAGTAAAAATAAAAAATTAGCCAGGCATAGTGGTGCACATCTGTAATCTCAGCTACTCAGGAGGCTGAGGCAGGAGAATCGATTGGACCAGGGAGGTGGAGGCTGTTGTGAGCCGAGATTGTGCCACTGAACTCCAGCCTGGGTGACAGAGCAAGACTCTGTCACAAACAAACAAAAAAAAACAAACTACACATTGAATACGTTATAATATATACTACTCACTTGGATGATGATAGCACTATGATTTCAGACTTTGCCACTCTACAATTCATTTATGTAATTGAAAACAACTTGTACGCCTAAAGCTACTAAAATAGAGAAAAATATAAACAAAAATGATACTGCTATAAACAAGGTATCCTTGAATTAAAGATAATACACTTCCTCTCAATAGACTGAAGGAAAGTAAAAATGTGCCAATATGGATCACTTTTCAAAATAGAAATAGAAGTTTAGGGAAATTACACTGATAGTCTTCATTTTTCTTAGCAAATTTGGAAGCCTAGCTCTATGTTGAGAGAGAAAAAAGTGGATTTGAAATAGTCATTGTGGCAGATAGAAATAGATATAAGCAGAATCAGGTAAAATGATATCATAAGAGTACCAACAGCTCAGATGAGCTCAGAGACTGTGGCCTGATAGTGGTGCTAATTTTTCTATCCATCCACGCCAAGCAACCTAGTTATCAGGAGAAGAGAGAACATGTAGGTTGTGTAATCTAAGTTTGAGGATTTGTAAGGTAAGAACTTCAAGGGAACAAACGACCTAGGAATTGAAGGTGCTGACAATAAGTAGTTGAAATCATGAAGTATGAGGCCGATGAATCCAAAATTCTTGGATGTGCCAAAGGTTACAATTATATTAACAAGTAGGGTTTGGTAGAAAAGAGTCTGGGTTTGTAAATAGCATCAAATAAAGCATAAGGAAATGAGATTTGCTATGATGAAATAGATTCAAAGTAGAAATAAAGGGGAATGACAAGATTTGAGATCTGGTCACAAGAATCAGCGGCAGTGAGTTCTGTATTTGTCAAAAGGTCACACATAGTTGGCAGGGTATGGTGGCTCAGGTCTGTAATCCCAGTACTTTGAGAGGCTGAAGCAGGTGGATCACTTGAGGTCAGGAGTTTGAGACCAGCCTGTCTGACATGATGAAATCCCATCTCTATTAAAAATACAAAAAATAGCTGTGTATGGTGGCACACACCTGTGATTCTAGCTACTCGGGAGGCTGAGGCAGGAGAATCACTTGAACCTGGGAGGCAGAGGTTGCAGTGAGCCGAGATTATATCACTGAACTCCAGCCTGGGTAACAAAACGAGTCTCTGTCAAAAAAAAAAAAAAAAAAAAGAAAGAAAGAAAAAGAAAAAAAAAGAAGAAATATTCAATTCAGAGTTACTTGTTGAATTCATCAAATGGATATCGAAGTTGGATATCTTGCAACAGAAAGCACTTTACTGAAACCAGTGATCAGTGACCCACAAGAACGTGGCCAGGATGCCATGTGATTATTACAATGGAGACTTTTTACTTGCGTGGCAGAACACTCGAAGGCAGAACACACATACATGTGGAAAAGAAAAAGTCTAAGTTTATAGAAGAGTATTAATGCTGACCTCCTATTCCAATGGCATAAAACATATAGGAGCAAATAGTTTCACTTCAGGAGGGTGGCATCCTTGGGGAAGAACCTGATTTAAGTGAAGAACGGTGGTTAAAGGGAACAGCCTTTGAAAGGCTACCGTTGTAGAATTGTTCTTTTAGTTTTAATGCAACATGGATTTTAATAAGTGCAATAGAGAATTTTGTGAAAATCTTTTGGGAAGGAAGTGTGAAAATTGTGAAGTGAGGATGAGTAGTTGTGTAAATACGTACTACCCTGGATGGTTGCATTAGTCCGTTTTAATGCTGCCGATAAAGACATATCCAAGACTGTGCAATTTACAAAAGAAAGAAATTTATTGGACAAGGAGTTCCAGGTGGCTGGAGAGGCCTCACGGTCATGAGAGAAGGTGAAAGGCACACAGGAGCAAGCCATATCTTACATGGATGGTAGCAGGGGAAAAGGGAGTTTGTGCAGGGAAACTTCTCTTTTTAAAACCATCAGATCTCGTGAGTTTCATTCACTATCACAGATACAGTGCAGTAAAGGCCTGCCCGGATCACTCAGTCATCTCCCACCGGGTTCCTCCCAGGACTCGTGGGAATTGTGAGCGTTAAATTTGAGATGAGACTGGGTGGAAACACAGCCAAACCATGTCAATGCTCTTGCATTTTAGTAGTGGCAAAAGAAATGAAGACATCTATATTTGATCTAAAATTCTGCAGTAAATTTTTACTTGATTGTTCGGCACATAGATCTCAAGTAGTTAAAAATCTATACTGTTTAGTGTGTGATTCACTCAATTTGGTTTTTAATTATAGAATTATAGTGATCCAGTAATTTAAAGATGTAAACATACATTTGCCAATATGTATGCTTACATCTTTAAATTAGTGGATCACAATAATTTTGTAGTTCATGTTCATGATTAATTTTATCCAATTAAATGTATATTCTATTGAATACTGATTAATAATTTTCTTTACATTTCTAATAAAAATTCACACATTCTTATAATTTTTGAAGTGTATGTCAAAAATGGTAAATATTGCCCTTCACTTATCTGTCATGATTTCCTTGTTTCATGTTTGTTTTTATTAAAAGAATAAAAGATCTTATCCAAAAACATGGACCATAGACATTAAGCAGAGATGTGCCTTTATAACATTCTCTAAATTCTCAATGTTAATCACATGATAGGGAAAAATGATCAAAATACTACATTCCTACAATCATGTCACCTATAATATTAAGTCAATCCTGTTATGTTGTATCTCAGTAAATAAATATCAGAGAAATGACAGAACACACAGCTTTTATCAGCTCTGTTTTTTCTGAGCCTGATCTTTGTTTTAACTTTTATTTTATAAAAGTATGAATAAAATGTTTTAACACAACTGGAGTGACCCCAAGCCCACCTTCCTATATCAGTCCATGGGAGAGAAACATGAAAATAGATTTTAAAAAATCTAGCACATCAAGAAAAAAATATTTTTTTCTAACACTTTATTATAAAAGTTTTAAACATACAGCAATATTAAATGAATTTACAGTGAACAACTATTACCTAGATTTTAAAATTCATACTTCTGTATAAATGCTTTATCATTTGGCCTCCCAAAGTGCTGGAATTACAGGCATGAGAAAAAAAATAAATGCTTTATCAAATAAACTTTATTCTAGTCAGTTACTAACACATCTTATTTTTGGTGCTCTTCAAAGTCGCAGACATCACTAAACTTTCCCTTCAATCTCTCAGCATGTGCATAATTAACTAAAGCTCCTTGGCTCAAGTACTTTCTTGGCTCATATCTTGG